>NC_052151.1:4050815-4138114 GCF_902713615.1 Scyliorhinus canicula | reverse complement strand
CGGCCCATCGAGTCTGCACCGACCCACTTAAGCCCTCACTTCCACCCCATCCCCGTAACCCAACAACCCCTCCTAACCTCTTTGCCCACTAAGGACAATTTATCATGGCCAATCCACCTAACCTGCACGTCTTTGGACTGTGGGAGGAAACCAGAGCACCCGGAGGAAACCCACGCAGACACGGGGAAAACGTGCAGACTCCGCACAGACAGTGACCCAATGGGGAATCGAGCCTGGGACCCTGGCGCTGTGAAGCCACAGTGCTAACTACTGTGCTACCGTGCTGCCATCCTGTAAATAAATTTTTCAAATTTGAACGATTGCTCAATGCACAAATCCTCAGTGTTACCAACATTCAAATTCACTCCCCAGTCTGAACAACATCCCAAACCATTCCCCAGGCTTAACAACGTGCGGAACCATTCCACAATGCTAGCTACATCCTGAACCATTCAGAGTTTGCATGTGTATCCCCCGTTTCAAAATGGTAAGGTCAGGAGATTGTTGAGACATTGGTGATGATTTTTCAGGAATCACTGGAGGCAGGAAGGGTCCCAGAGGACTGGAAAGTGGCTAATGTAACACCACAATTTAAGAAGGGAGGGAGGCAGAAGACAGGAAATTATAGGCCGGTTAGCCTGTCATTGGTAACATTTTAGAGTCCATTATTTAAGATGAGATCGCAGAGTACTTGGAAGTGCATGGTAAAATAGGACTGAGTCAGCACGGCTTCGTCAAGGGGAGGTCGTGTCTAACAAATCTGTTAGAGTTCTTTGAGGAAGTAACAAGGAAGTTAGACAAAGGAGAACCAGTGGACGTGATTTATTTAGATTTCTAGAAGGCCTTTGACAAGGTGCCGCATAGGAAACTGTTAAATAAGTTAAGAGCTCATGGTGATAAGGGTAAGATCCTGGCACGGATAGAGGATTGGCTGACTGGCAGAAGGCAGAGAGTGGGGATAAAGGGGCCTTTTTCAGGATGGCAGCCGGTGACTAGTGGTGTGCCTCAGGGGTCTGTGCTGGGACCACAACTTTCACAATATACATTAATGATCTGAAGGAAGGAACTGAAGCCACTGTTGCTATGTGTGCAGTTGATACAAACATCTGTAGAGGGGCAGGTTGTATTGAGGGAGCAAGGGGGCTGCAGAAGGACTTGGACAGGCTAGGAGAGTGGGCAAAGAAGTGGCAGATGGAATACAATGTGGAATAGTGTGGGGTTATGCACTTTGGAAGGAGGAATTGAGGCATAGACTATTTTCTAAATGGGAAGATGCTTAGGAAATCACAAGCAAAAAGGGACTTGGGAGTCTTTGTTGACGACTCTCTTAAGGTTAACGTGCAGGTTCAGTCGGCAGTTAAGAAGGCAAATGCAATGTTAGCATTCATGTCGAGAAGGCTAAAATACAAGACCAGGGATGTACTTCTGAGACTATATAAGGCTCTGGTCAGACCCCATTTGGAGTATTATAAGTAGTTCTAGGACCTGTATCTAAGGAAGGATGTGCTGGCCTTGGAAAGGGTCCAGAGGCAGTTCACAAGAATGATCCCTGGAATGAAGAGCTTGTCGTATGAGGAACGGTTGAGGACTCTGGATCTGTACTTGTTGGAGTTTAGAAGGATGAGGGATGAACTTATTGAAACTTACAGTACACTGCATGGCCTGGATGGAGTGGACGTGGAGAGAATGTTTCCACTTGTAGGAAAAACTAGAAGCAGAGGACACAATCACAGACGAAAGGGACAATCCTTTCAAACAGAGATGTGGAGGAATTTCTTCAGCCAGAGGGTGGTGAATGTGTGTAACTCTTTGCCACAGAAGGCTGTGGAGGCCTATTCACTGAGTGTCTTCAGGACATATATAGATAGGTTCTTGATTAACGAGGGGATCAGGGGTTATGAGGAGAAGGCAGGAGAATGGGGATGAGAAAAATATCAGCAATGATTGAATGGCGGAGCAGACTCGATGGGCCGAGTGGCCTAATTCTGCTCCTATGTCTTATGGTCGTATGGTCTTATTACATAGGTAAAGAAATATAAGGGCACTAATTTACAGTTTTAACTAATCACATGACAGAATTGTGGAATTTAATCGCTAAATCACTAATAAAAATGTTCAAAATTCATCGTCGGTATCTGTCCCAAGGAGTCAGTGATCCTGATGTGGTTCCCTATTTTAATAAGGACGCAGGAGTCTCCACCGAGTGAAATAAATTACATTGGTTTATGTACTATACTGTATACACTGCCTGATCGGTCCCTACCGGGTTCCTCTCTCCTTACTGGCCAAACATTTATACAATGGTTAATTAGAATTCCCCCGTCCCTGGCAGGGGAGCTCGTGCTCCGCGAGAATCACGGGAAGATAATCATTCCCACCCCGTCTGTCCCATGCGGGATGTGACTGAAGCACTCACATTGCTATGAAGAAAGATAAATTGCAGAAATTAGTGCCTTTCAGTCTGAGGATGCCACAAAATACTTTAATGCATAATTCTGAATTATTGTCATTGTTGTAATTTAGGAAATGCAAGCAGCCAATTTTTTTCCAGATAGGTCCCATAATAATAATAAGATAATGACAAGCTATCAGTTTCAGTGACGTTTTTATTGATGTTGATTGAGGTATAAATATAGGACAGGATACAATGGAGAACTAACCAACTCTTTTAACTTGACCTGAGAGGGAAGATAGAGCCTTGTTCAATGCTTTATATTTCAACCTCCACTGTGATTGCATTTAATGTTTCTGTTTTTGTCTGTTCTCTCCAGAAAGCAATAGCCATGGCAACATCCGAACTGGAATTCCAGCACTGGCCAAGCCAAGAGGAGAAGATAATCCAGTTCTACAGCCAGATTCTGGTATGTTCCAAACAGGGCAAAATCTTTGACATTATCATTCATATATTTTAACAGTCTGTTTTCACTGAAATGTATATTTATACTTTTCCTTCGAACACTGTGAATGAAAGACAGAAAGACTTAGGAACATAAAGAAGATAGGAACAGGTATAGACCATTCAGCCCTTCGGGCCTGTTCTGCCATACAGTCAGTTCATGACTGACCTTTCTCCTGATTGCATCCATCTGTCTTGGCTCCATATCCTTCATACCTTTGACAAACAACCATCCATCAACCTCAGATTGAAATTGAGAAATTGAGCCAGCATTCTTCTTTTTGTTGGAGAGAGTTGCGCACTTCTACCACCCTTTATATGAAGAGGTGATTCCAAACCGCTCTCTGGAGTGGTCTGATTTCAAGTTATGCCCCCTTATCCTAGACTTCTACAGCAACAGAAAATGTCTCTCGTGATCTCTAATTCCTTCCAAACTCATTAAAAGCTCAATTCACTCCTTAACCCTCAATATTCTAGCACCTTGCACAAACCTCAGCGGTAGCCTAACCAAGTGTAGCTGCAGAAAAACATCCTCCCCTTTATATTCGCACGCTCTAGTTATGAAACTAACATTCCATTAGTCTTATAATTATCTTCAATACTGGACTGCTACATTTTAGTCATCTCTGCACATTGATCCCCCTCAATCCCTTTTGAACTTCCACTGATCCTAGCTTTTCACCATTCATCACTTTTACTCATAGATCCTTCTGTGACCTCAGAATGTCCCAAAAGACTTTGTGATATCTTAAGTACATTTCAAGTATAATGACTGTATAAATTTCAGAAACATAGGGACTAATTCCTCACATGATATCAAGAAATGGCTGAAGACACTGGATACTAAAAGGTCTATGGGCCCTCAAAACAAATTTCAGCAAAAGTACAGAAGACCTGTGCTCCAGAACTATCTCTGGCCTTAGCAAAGCTGTTCCAGTGCAACTACAACACTGGAATCTACCAAACTCTGTGGAAAACAACCCGGGTTTGGCCTGCCTACATAAAGCAGGTCAAATTCAACCCGACCAATTACCGCCGCATTTTCCAACTCTCGGTCACCAATGTGGGAAGGGGTCGTTGACAGTGCTATTAAGAGGCACTCAGAAACAACCTGCTACTGACGCTCAGTTTGGGTTGTGCCAGGGCCACTTAGTTCCTGACCTTATTTCAACCTTACTTCAAAAATGATCAAAAGAACTGAACTCCAGAGGTGAGGTGAGAGTGACAGGGCTTGACATCAAAGCAACGTTTGACTGAATGTGACATCAAGGAGCTCTAGCTAAACTGGAGCCAATGGGAATTGGGGAAAGCTCTCCGCTGGTTGGAGTCATACCTACCTGGCACAAAGGACGATGGGTGTTAGAAGTCAATTATCTGAGTTCCAGGATATCAGTGCAGGAGTTCCTGAGGGTAGTGCCCGAGACCCAACCATCTTCAGCTGCTTCATCACAAGGTCAGAAGTGAGGATGTTTTCACACTGCTCAGCACCATTTGCAACACCTCTGATACTGAAGTAGTCCATGTCCACTTACAGCAAGATCTGGATAACATTCAGGATTGAGCTGATGAATGGAAAGTGATATCTGTGCCACCCAAGCACCATCTCCAACAAGAGAGAATCTATTGATATTTGATTGTTGTCAGGAGTGTGATGGAGACTTCCGGTGGCGGCCATGGAGGAGTAGTTCGCACATTTGATAGCTCCCGCCTGTGACGAACTTTTGGACTTTATTCACCAGTTTTTTCCCGGATTTTATGGGATAAATCGGTGAAGAGTGAGACAGTGAGGAGAAATACCCCTCCGGTATATGGAGAATTGGACCAGAAGTGGCCGTGTGAGAAGACAAAGTTCCACAAGGAAGACGGGAGCAGAGCTGACAACGCGGGGCAACATGGCGGAGAGTAAGGGCCGCGGGGACACGGCAAAGTGGTCAACGGAGTAGCTGGTGAAGTTTTTTGAAGATTGCTTCGCCAAGGGTAAGAAGGACACGCTGGACCCAATCAAGGCTTTGATTAATCAGGTGGTGCAGAATCAAGAGATCCACGGACGTGCGATCCAGGTGGTGGGGAAAAAGGTGTCCGAGCACGAGGAATACCTAACAGTGCTGGAGACCAAGGAGGAGTTGATGAATTACATCCAGAAAAGAATGCAGGAGAAGCTGGAGGACCTGGAGAACAGGTACAGGAGGCAGAATCTGAGAATCGCCGGCCTCCCTGAAGGCACCGATTGCTGGACAAGGAACACATTCTGCGGTGGGCCAAGAAAGAACGGAGCAGCAATTGGGAGAATTGGGAGCTGCGCATTTATCAGGACCTGGGAACAGATTTGGCCAAGAGGCAAGCTGAGTTTAATCGGGCAAAAATGACCCTCTTTAAGAAGGGCATGAAGTTCAGGAAGTTGTACCCAGCCCGTCTGTGGGTCACACATGAGGAACGGGATTTTTAGCAAAGAAAAAAGACTGGAGGTGAATTGAAAAACACTAAAGCCTTGGCGAGTACTGTGGCAGGGATTAGTTGTGCTGGGTTGTATAAGTAGAGTTATGTGTAATAAGGGGCTGTTTTGATGGCTAAAGTTAACTTTGTCTTTGTCTTACAGGGAGCTGGTTAGAGGGGGAGGGGGCGGTTTCTGGGGCTGTTTTGTTTTCTTCTGTGGTTGTTTTTTCACTTTTTTCTGACTTTTGTTTACTGGGAAATGTAATGCTTTGAATATGTTTGTCCAAGTGGGGGGAGAGGGGAGAGAACAATGGGTAGACAGACTGCTTGGTGCCTTGGGCTGGCGCTATCAAGTCAGCTTGGGTCAGCTGACTCACGGAAGCGCAGTGGGGGACGAGCAGGTTTTAAGCTGGAGCTTGATATGGGGGGTTGGGTTTCCGGTGCTGTTGCGAGAGGGGGGAGGGAGAGGGGAGGGGAGCTGCTTTGATGAATGGGGAGGAACTGTTAGTCGGGGACAAGTGAGAGGTCAGGGATGGCGAATTCCCGAGGGGGGGCTCGAGGAGACCGGGGGGCGCGAGCGGGTGGCTGGCTTAAAATGGGTGATGGCTAGTCAGCGGGGGGGGGGGGGGGGGGGGAGGTACATAATGGTGAGTGGGAAGCTGGAGGGAGTGCAGGTGGTACTCGTGAACATATATGCTCCGAATTGTGATGATGTGGAATTTATGAGGCGGGTGTTAGGGAAGATCCTAGACTTAGAGTCACATAACCTGATTATGAGAGGAGATTTTAACACAGTCATTAATCCGGAATTGGACCGGTCAAAATCCAAGACAGAGAGATTGCCAGCCGCGGCAAAGGAATTGAAGGGGTTTAAGGAACAGATGGAGGGAGTAGACCCATGGAGGTTTACACAGCCAAAGGCGAAGGAGTTTTCTTTTTTCTCCCATGTCCACAAGGTATACTCGCGCATTAACTTTTTTGTTCTGAGCAGGGCGCTAATACCGGGGATGGTGGATACTGAGTACTCGGCAATCGCAGTGTCGGATCATGCCCCACATTGGGTGGATCTATCGGTTAGTTCAGAGAGATGACAACGCCCACCATGGAGGCTGGATGTGGGGTTGTTAGCGGACGAAGTGGTCTGTGGGCGGGTGAACAAGTCCATCCAGAACTACCTGGAAACAAATGATACGGGGGAAGTCTCTGCATCGACAGTTTGGGAAGCTTTGAAGGCAGTGGTCAGAGGGGAATTAATCTCGTTACGGGCCCACAGAGAAAAGGCGGAACGGGCTGAGAGGGACAGGTTAGTTAAGGAGATACTCCAGGTGGACAGAAGATACTCGGAGGCCCTGGACACGGGGCTACTGAGGGAGCGGCGGAGGTTACAGGCGGAGTTTGGGCCGTTGACTATAGGGAAAGCGGTGGAACAGTTGAGGAAGGCAAGGGGGGCGATTTATGAGTACGGGGAAAAGGCAAGCAGAATGTTAGTGAACCAGATCAGAAAAAGGGAGGCGGCCAGGGAATAGGGAGAGTAAAGAGTAGAGGTGGGAATACGCCCTGGACCCAGTGGGGGTGAATGAGGTGTTTAAAGACTTTTACAGTAAATTATGTGAGTGGGAACCCCCGGCAGGGGTGGAGGGGATGAGGCAGTTTTTGGATCAGTTCAGGTTCCCAAGGGTTGATGAGGATCTGGTGGAAGGGCTGGGAGCCCCAATTGAGATGAAGGAAATAATCAAGGGGCTGGAGGGCGTGCAGTCGGGCAAGGCTCTGGGGCTGGTCGGCTACCCGGTGGAATTCTATAAGACGTTTTCAGAGATATTGAGCCCACTGCTGGTGAGGACATTTAATGAAGCAAGAGAGAAGGGAGTCCTTCCCCCAACAATGTTGCAGGCCTCGATTTCATTGATTTTGAAACGGGAGAAGGATCCGGAGCAATGCGGGTCATACAGGCCAATTTCTCTACTGAATGTGGAGGCCAAACTGCTGGCTAAGATACTGGCCACAGGGATAGAGGACTGTGTCCCAGGGGTGATAGGAGAAGACCAGACGGGATTTGTAAAGGGCAGGCAACTCAAGGCCAATGTTCAAAGGCTTTTAAATGTTATTATGATGCCCTCAGAAGGAGAGGAGGTGGAGGTGGTAGAAGTGATGGATGCGGAGAAGGCTTTTGATCGGGTGGAGTGGGATTACCTGTGGGAGGCGCTGGGACGGTTTGGGTTTGGTGAGGGCTTTATTGACTGGGTGCAGTTGCTGTATCAGGCACCAGTAGCGAGTGTGCGTACGAACCGGCTGATGTCGGGGTATTTTAAACTACACCGAGTGCAAGGGTGCCCCCTCTCCCCGTTACTGTTTGATCTGGCCATAGAGCCATTGGCCATGGCATTAAGAGCCTCTACGAACTGGAAAGGGCTGGTTCGGGTGGGGGTGGGGGTGTGGAGCACTGGGTCTCACTCCACGTAGATAACTTGTATATTTCAGACCCGTTGGAGGGGATGGGGGAAGTAATGTGAATCCTGGGGGAATTTGGCAATTTTTTGGGATACAAAATGAACATGGGGAAGAGCGAGATGTTCGCGATCCAGGCTAGAGGACAGGTGAAGAGCTGAGAGAGATGTCGCTTAGAATGATAGGGAAGAGCTTTCGATATCTGGGAATCTGGGGGCAGTGAAGGAGATATAAGAGAGTGGAGGGAGCATCGGTTTGGACCCCGATTTATAATAATCATCGGTTTGTACCGGGTAGGCTGGATGGTGGGTTCCGGAGATGGCAAAGGGCAGGAATTAGAAGGATAGGGAATGTATTTATAGATGGGAGCTTCCCCAGCTTGAAAGCCTTGGAGGATAAATTTGAATTGCCAGCAGGGAATGGGTTTAGGTATTTGTAGGTGCGAGACTTCTGGAGAAAGCAGGTTCCAGCCTTCCCGCTGCTGCCACGGGGGATACAGGACAGAGTAGTCTTCAGTACCTGGGGGGGAGAGGGGAAGGTATCAGATATTTACCAGGAGCTTTTGGATGCGGAGGAAACTCTGGTGGACCAGCTTAAGGGCAAGTGGGAGGACGAGCTAGGAAGAGAGATAGAGGTGGGTCCGTGGGCGGATGCCCTAAGCAGGGTTAATACCTCTTCATCGTGCACGAGGCTCAGCCTAATACAATTTCAGGTAGTCCACCGGGCACACGTGACAGTGGCTAGGATGAGCAAGTTTTTCGGGGTAGAGGAGAGGTGTGTGAGGTGCATGGGAAGCCCAGCAAATCATGTCCACATGTTTTGGGCATGCCGGAAGCTCAGAGGGTTTTGGCAGGATTTCGCTGCGCCAATGTCCATGGTACTCAAAACACGGGTGGGGCCGAGTCCAAAGGTGACGATCTTTGGAGTGTCGGAAGATCCGGGAGTTCAGGGAGTGAAAGAGGCCGACGCCCTGGCCTTTGCCTCCCTGGTAGCCCGGAGACGGATCTTGTTAATGTGGAGGGACTCGAAGCCCCCGAGTGTAGAGACCTGGGTTAGTGACATGTCTGGGTTTCTCAGTCTCAAGAAAATAAAGTTTGCCTTGAGAGGATCAATGTTAGGGTTCGGCGACTTTCTCAGGGAAAATTGAAATGTCAGCAGAAGCAGTATTCCAAGGGGAGGGGGAGCAGGCGGATTGTTGGTGTATGGTTGGGGCGTGTAAAGATTGGACTATGGGGGGAGGAAATGTTTATTTTACCATGTTGATGTCATTATTATAAAAACTTGCAAATACCCCCATAAAAATATTTTTTTAAAAGGAGTGTGATGGAATACTCTCCAGTTGCCTGCATGAGTACAGTCCCAACAACACTTATGAAGAGTGATACCACCCAGGGCAGAGCAGCCTCCTTGATTGGCACCCTATCCACAAGCATTCAGTCCTTCCACTACCCTTGCACACTGGCAGCAATATGTACCATCTACAAGGTGCAAAGCAGCAATTCATTAAGACTCTGTTGACAAGACCTTCTAAACCCGCAACCTCTGCTACCTGGAAGTAGCAGATTTCTGGGAACACCACCTGTGCAAGCTCCCCTCTAATATTTTGCCATTCCTTTCCTGTTGCTGGATCAAAATCCAGGATCTGCCTCTCTAACAGCATTAGTAAACTAAAGTAATCTTCATTGTCACAAGTAGGCTGACATTAACACTGCAATGAAGTTACTGTGAAAAGCCCCTAGTCGCCACATTCCGGCACCTGTTCGGGCCACAGAGGGAGAATTCAAAATGTCCAAATTACCTACCAGCACGTCTTTCGGGACTTGTGGGAGGAAACCGGAGCACCCAGAGGAAACCTACACAGATATGGGGAGACAGTGACCCAAGACGGGAATCAAACCTGGGATCCTGGGAGCTGTGAAGCAACAGTGCTAACCACTGTGCTACCGTGTTGTACACAGTGGGTGCACCTACACCTCAGGGATGGCAGCGGTTCAAGAAGGCAGCTCACCATCACCTTGCCGAGGGTAATTAAGGATGGCTAATAAAATGTTGGCCTAGACAGCAATGTCCACGTCCTGTTAATGATTTTTCTGAAATTACCATTGCAAGATCCCAAACAGCTTTTTGGTAATGAGCTGAAAATCTGTTTTATTGGTATTGATTGGGAGATAAAAGAGTCCCACAATACCAGGGAGAACAACTTTCCTCTTCGAATGTTGCTGAAGGATCCTTGATGTCCTGAGTTTCAAATTGAATTTGGAAGGCAGTTTTAATGGTTTGCTGATATGTTGTTAAAGATACATCGGTGATGGCCATTGTTTGTTTCAGACTGGGATCAGATATGAAGAGAGTCAGTTACATGGCCTACACTTCGGGATTGAGGAACACCATCACCCCCATGTTTGTTAGCTTTCCATTGATGTTCGGTTTTGGTTACTGTGTCTCACCAGTGGCCGTCACCCCATCCATTAGTTTATGTTATTGATCATTTGTTTATTTGAAAAGAGTATAAAGAATGGCAGCACGTGGCACAGTGGTTAGCACTGTGGTGATTGTAGATCTGAGTAGATGCAATACAACTGAACAAGCACTAGAGGGATCACGGGAGAGCTATATATACACAGGGACAGGAAGTGACGACACATTTCACGGAAGGCAGAACTCGCAGCAGGTCACAGACACACAGGCAGGCAGCATTTGAGGTAGCCGTAAGTTAAGCTCTGAAGAAAGAACAAATTCACAATAAAGCATCTTCTCCAACTTTGAAACTACGAGCTTTATTAAGACACGAGGAACAACACAAGCACTGCTGCCTCATGGCGCCAAGCTCCAGGTTCGATCCCGGCTCTGGGTCACTCTCCGTGTGGAGATTGCACATTCTCCCTGTGTTTGCGTGGGTTTCACCCCCAGAACCCAAAGATGTGCAGGGTAGGTGGATTGGCCACACTAAATTGCTCCTTAATTGGAAAAAATGAATTGGGTACTCAAAATTTATTTTAAAACAACAGTACAAAGAGAGTCAGCTGGGACACTGCACAGAGCTAGGAGGCAAAGATTTTCAACTTCAGCCCCTGGCTTGTATCCATTTAACATTCAGCACCTTCAACATTGCAGCACTCCAAGAACGATGTAGTCAAGTTTCTATAATGGGGCTTGAGCCCGTGTTCCAGTGAACAAAGACGAGTGCTACCCCAAGCTAAGACAGAACCATTTCCTCACATAGAAGGTGATTAAAGTGTTAAAATCAGGAACTCTTTTGAAAAGAAAATTTCTCAAGTCAAGTCACTAATTAATACATTGAGAGAGTGAAATGTTTAATTTACTCTATTAAATTTTCTGAAATGTGACATAAGTGAGATTTGGTTGAGTTGTGATGTTAAAGTCTCAGATTAATTTACTGATCGGAGGATTAAAATGTAACATGTACACCATTCAGAATCAGGCAGTGAGCTCAGTGTTACTGCACCGTGCTCAGTATGGGGCCCTGCTCACTGTGAGCCCAGGGTTACTGCCCCGTGCTCAGTATGGGCCCTGCTCACTGTGAGCCCAGGGTTACTGCCCCGTGCTCAGTATGGGGCCCTGCTCACTGTGAGCCCAGGGTTACTGCACCGTGCTCAGTATGGGGCCCTGCTCACTGTGAGCCCAGGGTTACTGCACCGTGCTCAGTATGAGGCCCTGCTCACTGTGAGCCCAGGGTTACTGCACCGTGCTCAGTATGAGGCCCTGCTCACTGTGAGCCCAGGGTTACTGCCCCGTGCTCAGTATGGGGCCCTGCTCACTGTGAGCCCAGGGTTACTGCACCGTGCTCAGTATGAGGCCCTGCTCACTGTGAGCCCAGGGTTACTGCACCGTGCTCAGTATGGGCCCTGCTCACTGTGAGCCCAGGGTTACTGCCCCGTGCTCAGTATGGGCCCTGCTCACTGTGAGCCCAGGGTTACTGCACCGTGCTCAGTATGAGGCCCTGCTCACTGTGAGCCCAGGGTTACTGCCCCGTGCTCAGTATGGGCCCTGCTCACTGTGAGCCCAGGGTTACTGCACCGTGCTCAGTATGAGGCCCTGCTCACTGTGAGCCCAGGGTTACTGCACCGTGCTCAGTATGGGCCCTGCTCACTGTGAGCCCAGGGTTACTGCACCGTGCTCAGTATGGGGCCCTGCTCACTGTGAGCCCAGGGTTACTGCACCGTGCTCAGTATGAGGCCCTGCTCACTGTGAGCCCAGGGTTACTGCACCGTGCTCAGTATGGGGCCCTGCTCACTGTGAGCCCAGGGTTACTGCACCGTGCTCAGTATGGGGCCCTGCTCACTGTGAGCCCAGGGTTACTGCCCCGTGCTCAGTATGAGGCCCTGCTCACTGTGAGCCCAGGGTTACTGCACCGTGCTCAGTATGAGGCCCTGCTCACTGTGAGCCCAGGGTTACTGCCCCGTGCTCAGTATGGGGCCCTGCTCACTGTGAGCCCAGGGTTACTGCACCGTGCTCAGTATGGGGCCCTGCTCACTGTGAGCCCAGGGTTACTGCACCGTGCTCAGTATGAGGCCCTGCTCACTGTGAGCCCAGGGTTACTGCCCCGTGCTCAGTATGAGGCCCTGCTCACTGTGAGCCCAGGGTTACTGCACCGTGCTCAGTATGAGGCCCTGCTCACTGTGAGCCCAGGGTTACTGCACCGTGCTCAGTATGGGCCCTGCTCACTGTGAGCCCAGGGTTACTGCACCGTGCTCAGTATGAGGCCCTGCTCACTGTGAGCCCAGGGTTACTGCCCCGTGCTCAGTATGGGGCCCTGCTCACTGTGAGCCCAGGGTTACTGCCCCGTGCTCAGTATGAGGCCCTGCTCACTGTGAGCCCAGGGTTACTGCCCCGTGCTCAGTATGGG
Organism: Scyliorhinus canicula; assembly: GCF_902713615.1. Classification (NCBI taxonomy): domain Eukaryota; kingdom Metazoa; phylum Chordata; class Chondrichthyes; order Carcharhiniformes; family Scyliorhinidae; genus Scyliorhinus; species Scyliorhinus canicula. The sequence continues at coordinate 4,125,473 of NC_052151.1, read as the reverse complement.
GCCCTGCTCACTGTGAGCCCAGGGTTACTGCACCGTGCTCAGTATGGGCCCTGCTCACTGTGAGCCCAGGGTTACTGCACCGTGCTCAGTATGGGCCCTGCTCACTGTGAGCCCAGGGTTACTGCACCGTGCTCAGTATGGGGCCCTGCTCACTGTGAGCCCAGGGTTACTGCACCGTGCTCAGTATGGGGCCCTGCTCACTGTGAGCCCAGGGTTACTGCACCGTGCTCAGTATGAGGCCCTGCTCACTGTGAGCCCAGGGTTACTGCACCGTGCTCAGTATGAGGCCCTGCTCACTGTGAGCCCAGGGTTACTGCCCCGTGCTCAGTATGAGGCCCTGCTCACTGTGAGCCCAGGGTTACTGCCCCGTGCTCAGTATGGGCCCTGCTCACTGTGAGCCCAGGGTTACTGCACCGTGCTCAGTATGGGCCCTGCTCACTGTGAGCCCAGGGTTACTGCCCCGTGCTCAGTATGGGGCCCTGCTCACTGTGAGCCCAGGGTTACTGCACCTGTGCTCAGTATGGGGCCCTGCTCACTGTGAGCCCAGGGTTACTGCACCGTGCTCAGTATGGGGCCCTGCTCACTGTGAGCCCAGGGTTACTGCACCGTGCTCAGTATGGGGCCCTGCTCACTGTGAGCCCAGGGTTACTGCCCCGTGCTCAGTATGGGGCCCTGCTCACTGTGAGCCCAGGGTTACTGCCCCGTGCTCAGTATGAGGCCCTGCTCACTGTGAGCCCAGGGTTACTGCACCGTGCTCAGTATGGGGCCCTGCTCACTGTGAGCCCAGGGTTACTGCACCGTGCTCAGTATGGGGCCCTGCTCACTGTGAGCCCAGGGTTACTGCACCAGTGCTCAGTATGAGGCCCTGCTCACTGTGAGCCCAGGGTTACTGCACCGTGCTCAGTATGAGGCCCTGCTCACTGTGAGCCCAGGGTTACTGCACCGTGCTCAGTATGAGGCCCTGCTCACTGTGAGCCCAGGGTTACTGCACCGTGCTCAGTATGAGGCCCTGCTCACTGTGAGCCCAGGGTTACTGCACCGTGCTCAGTATGGGGCCCTGCTCACTGTGAGCCCAGGGTTACTGCCCCGTGCTCAGTATGGGGCCCTGCTCACTGTGAGCCCAGGGTTACTGCACCGTGCTCAGTATGAGGCCCTGCTCACTGTGAGCCCAGGGTTACTGCACCTTGCTCAGTATGGGGCCCTGCTCACTGTGAGCCCAGGGTTACTGCCCTGTGCTCAGTATGAGGCCCTGCTCACTGTGAGCCCAGGGTTACTGCCCCGTGCTCAGTATGGGGCCCTGCTCACTGTGAGCCCAGGGTTACTGCCCCGTGCTCAGTATGAGGCCCTGCTCACTGTGAGCCCAGGGTTACTGCACCGTGCTCAGTATGAGGCCCTGCTCACTGTGAGCCCAGGGTTACTGCACCGTGCTCAGTATGGGGCCCTGCTCACTGTGAGCCCAGGGTTACTGCCCCGTGCTCAGTATGAGGCCCTGCTCACTGTGAGCCCAGGGTTACTGCCCCGTGCTCAGTATGAGGCCCTGCTCACTGTGAGCCCAGGGTTACTGCACCGTGCTCAGTATGAGGCCCTGCTCACTGTGAGCCCAGGGTTATTGCACCGTGCTCAGTATGGGGCCCTGCTCACTGTGAGCCCAGGGTTACTGCCCCGTGCTCAGTATGGGGCCCTGCTCACTGTGAGCCCAGGGTTACTGCCCCGTGCTCAGTATGAGGCCTGCTCACTGTGAGCCCAGGGTTACTGCCCCGTGCTCAGTATGGGACCCTGCTCACTGTGAGCCCAGGGTTACTGCCCCGTGCTCAGTATGGGGCCCTGCTCACTGTGAGCCCAGGTTTACTGCCCCGTGCTCAGTATGAGGCCCTGCTCACTGTGAGCCCAGGGTTACTGCCCTGTGCTCAGTATGGGGCCCTGCTCACTGTGAGCCCAGGGTTACTGCCCTGTGCTCAGTATGGGGCCTGCTTACTGTGGGCCCAGGGTTACTGCCCCGTGCTCAGTATGGGGCCCTGCTCACTGTGAGCCCAGGGTTACTGCCCCGTGCTCAGTATGAGGCCTGCTCACTGTGACCCCAGGGTTACTGCCCCGTGCTCAGTATGGGGTCCTGCTCACTGTGAGCCCAGGGTTACTGCACTGTGCTCAGTATGGGGCCCTGCTCACTGTGAGCCCAGGGTTACTGCCCCGTGCTCAGTATGGGGCCCTGCTCACTGTGAGCCCAGGGTTACTGCACCGTGCTCAGTATGGGGCCCTGCTCACTGTGAGCCCAGGGGTACTGCACCGGGCTCAGTATGAGGCCCTGCTCACTGTGAGCCCAGGGTTACTGCCCCGTGCTCAGTATGGGGCCCTGCTCACTGTGAGCCCAGGGTTACTGCACCGTGCTCAGTATGGGGCCCTGCTCACTGTGAGCCCAGGGTTACTGCACCGTGCTCAGTATGGGGCCCTGCTCACTGTGAGCCCAGGGTTACTGCCCCGTGCTCAGTATGAGGCCCTGCTCACTGTGAGCCCAGGGTTACTGCACCGTGCTCAGTATGGGGCCCCTGCTCACTGTGAGCCCAGGGTTACTGCCCTGTGCTCAGTATGGGGCCCTGCTCACTGTGAGCCCAGGGTTACTGCCCCGTGCTCAGTATGAGGCCCTGCTCACTGTGAGCCCAGGGTTACTGCACCGTGCTCAGTATGGGCCCTGCTCACTGTGAGCCCAGGGTTACTGCACCGTGCTCAGTATGAGGCCCTGCTCACTGTGAGCCCAGGGTTACTGCACCGTGCTCAGTATGGGGCCCTGCTCACTGTGAGCCCAGGGTTACTGCACCGTGCTCAGTATGGGGCCCTGCTCACTGTGAGCCCAGGGTTACTGCCCCGTGCTCAGTATGGGGCCCTGCTCACTGTGAGCCCAGGGTTACTGCACCGTGCTCAGTATGAGGCCCTGCTCACTGTGAGCCCAGGGTTACTGCACCGTGCTCAGTATGAGGCCCTGCTCACTGTGAGCCCAGGGTTACTGCACCGTGCTCAGTATGAGGCCCTGCTCACTGTGAGCCCAGGGTTACTGCCCCGTGCTCAGTATGAGGCCCTGCTCACTGTGAGCCCAGGGTTACTGCCCCGTGCTCAGTATGAGGCCCTGCTCACTGTGAGCCCAGGGTTACTGCCCCGTGCTCAGTATGGGGCCCTGCTCACTGTGAGCCCAGGGTTACTGCACTGTGCTCAGTATGAGGCCCTGCTCACTGTGAGCCCAGGGTTACTGCCCCGTGCTCAGTATGAGGCCCTGCTCACTGTGAGCCCAGGGTTACTGCACCGTGCTCAGTATGAGGCCCTGCTCACTGTGAGCCCAGGGTTACTGCACCGTGCTCAGTATGGGGCCCTGCTCACTGTGAGCCCAGGGTTACTGCACCGTGCTCAGTATGGGGCCCTGCTCACTGTGAGCCCAGGGGTACTGCACCGGGCTCAGTATGAGGCCCTGCTCACTGTGAGCCCAGGGTTACTGCCCCGTGCTCAGTATGAGGCCCTGCTCACTGTGAGCCCAGGGTTACTGCACCGTTCTCAGTATGAGGCCTGCTCACTGTGAGCCCAGGGTTACTGCCCCGTGCTCAGTATGGGGCCCTGCTCACTGTGAGCCCAGGGTTACTGCACCGTGCTCAGTATGGGCCCTGCTCACTGTTAGCCCAGGGTTACTGCACCGTGCTCAGTATGAGGCCCTGCTCACTGTGAGCCCAGGGTTACTGCCCCGTGCTCAGTATCAGGCCCTGCTCACTGTGAGCCCAGGGTTACTGCACCGTGCTCAGTATGAGGCCCTGCTCACTGTGAGCCCAGGGTCACTGCCCCGTGCTCAGTATGAGGCCTGCTCACTGTGAGCCCAGGGTTACTGCACCATGCTCAGTATGAGGCCCTGCTCACTGTGAGCCCAGGGTTACTGCCCCGTGCTCAGTATGAGGCCCTGCTCACTGTGAGCCCAGGGTTACTGCACCGTGCTCAGTATGAGGCCCTGCTCACTGTGAGCCCAGGGTTACTGCCCCGTGCTCAGTATGAGGCCCTGCTCACTGTGAGCCCAGGGTTACTGCACCGTGCTCAGTATGAGGCCCTGCTCACTGTGAGCCCAGGGTTACTGCCCCGTGCTCAGTATGAGGCCCTGCTCACTGTGAGCCCAGGGTTATTTAACCGTGATCAGTATGAGGCCCTGCTCACTGTGAGCCCAGGGTTACTGCACCGTGCTCAGTATGAGGCCCTGCTCACTGTGAGCCCAGGGTTACTGCCCCGTGCTCAGTATGAGGCCCTGCTCACTGTGAGCCCAGGGTTACTGCACCGTGCTCAGTATGAGGCCCTGCTTACTGTGAGCCCAGGGTTATTGCACCGTGCTCAGTATGAGGCCCTGCTCACTGTGAGCCCAGGGTTACTGCACCGTGCTCAGTATGGGGCCCTGCTCACTGTGAGCCCAGGGTTACTGCCCCATGCTCAGTATGGGGCCCTGCTCACTGTGAGCCCAGGGTTACTGCCCTGTGCTCAGTATGAGGCCCTGCTCACTGTGAGCCCAGGGTTACTGCACAGTGCTCAGTATGAGGCCCTGTTCACTGTGAGCCCAGGGTTACTGCACCGTGCTCAGTATGAGGCCTGCTCACTGTGAGCTCAGGGTTACTGCACCGTGCTCAGTATGTGGCCTGCTCACTGTGAGCCCAGGGTTATTGCACCGTGCTCAGTATGAGGCCCTGCTCACTGTGAGCCCAGGGTTATTGCACCGTGCTCAGTATGAGGCCCTGCTCACTGTGAGCCCAGGGTTACTGCACTGTGCTCAGTATGAGGCCTGCTTAATGTAATACAAACAATAGTGAATAAGTGAATTCTCCTGGAGCTACTTCGAATGCGACTGTCCTCTCGTCGGACTTACTTCCAACTGCCGATCTGTGATGTCACACGGTGGAACACCTTCCCACCTGCTGGTCGGGGGCCGTACATCCAACTATATATATTGCTATCCATATGTATATCACTACAGGTTGTGTTTTCACGTGTGATGGAATTATCCATGTCGACGATCCAGCATGTCGTGCAGAGATTGCCGTGTCGGGGTTGCGTGGTGTCGTGACAATTCACACCTCGATTACCTGTGATTATCCCTCACTCCACTCACACTGTTTGTACGGTAAAGACTTACATTCCAACCATCCTTCTCTTTCCAATCTGTAATTATCTTGCATTTGTGTCTCTCCTATATATGCTGCATTGGTGAACCTGCCTCCATTTCACCTGATGAAGGAGCAGAGCTCCGAAAGCTTGTGATTCCAAATAAACCTGTTGGATTCTAAAAGGTGATGAGATGTGGGCAATACATTCTTACCTAGCCAGTGAAAACCACATCCCACAAGGAATTAAACAATAAATTGTAGTTTAATACAGAGATACATAGATAGATTTTTGATTAATAAAGGGATCAGGGGTTATGAGGAGAAGGCAGGAGAATGGGGATGAGAAAAATATCAGCCATGATTGAATGGTGACGCAGACTCGATGGGCCGAGTGGCCTAATTCTGCTCCTATGTCTTATGGTCTTAAATTCCTCCACAGTTGTGATGGACTCAGGTCCCTGGATTACTAGTCCAGTAACATAAGCACTGTTACCTTTTAGGGTGCAGATAAGTACAATCTCATTGAATAGGCTAGAGGGGCTGAATAGCAAACTCGTGTTGCAACCTTCCTCTCTTTAATTTAGATATCCACATGAAGGACATAGGGAGAGGGTACAGCACCACTGAGGGTTGTACACCATCCCTTGGTTTAATGAGTGATTTTCATCTGTTTTCAGGTCCATCCTGGAGTGATGCTGGTGGGTCCCACTTGTGGGGGAAAGACAACTGTCAGAACAATCCTGCAGAAAGCCCTGGCGATCATGCCAAGTCTCGTGACAGAGGATTCATCTGATAGCATCAGATTTACCTTGGTTCGTCAGTTATTTATTGTGACAAGTCAACAGATGATGCTGATGAATATAACACAAAATCTTTCTAACACTCCATAATTTATTTCCCAATATATTCCCAAATGTTTAATTCTAAAAATGAGACCTTTGTTATGCATAGTATCACTTTGTTTTAAAATGTTTTTGTTGGCTTTACATGTTATCACGTTCAGCAGGTGCCTGATGTTCGATGTTAGCTGCCTGTCCTTAACAAAGACTATCTGGTCCTCCGCAACTACATCTGGCACACAGCTGTCCAGCCGCCTTGCCAGGGTCTTTGCCAGAATCTTTGTGTAATGTTCTTGTTGGATGGCCTTATTTATTACAAGAACACTTGTAGTTAAAACTAGAAACAATTTATTAGATTTAACTGTGGGTAAACAAGAGAACAGATGATAAAACATTGAAATTATGCACAAGCAGCCTCTCCCTTCAACATCCTCCAGCCAGTCTGAGGGGTCAGCTGACTTTACCCAAAGAGAAAATGCTGGAAAATATCAGCAGGTCTGGCAGCATCTGTAGGGAGAGAAAAGAGCTAACGTTTCAAGCCCAGATGACCCTTTGTCAAAGTTGACTTTAACATTCAGGCAGCACGGTAGCATAGTGGTCAGCACAATTGCTTCACAGCTCCAGGGTCCCAGGTTCCTGGCTTGGGTCACTGTCTGTGCGGAGTCTGCACGTTCTCCCCGTGTGTGCGTGGGTTCTTCCGGGTGCTCCGGTTTCCTCCCACAGTCCAAAGATGTTCAGGTTAGGCGGATGCGCCATGATAAATTGCCCTTTGTGTCCAAAATTGTCCTTAGTGTTGGGTGGGATTTATGGGTTATGGGGATAGGGCGGGGGTGTGGGCTTGGGTAGAGCCCAAGAGCCAGTGCAGACTCGATGGGCTGAATGGCCTCCTTCTGCACTGTAAATTCTATGATTCTATTATTCACTTATATACTAGTGAGACTCCTCGTGGTCAGTCAGTGAATTACAACAACCATGATATAACTACATCCTCTTTCCTTTGAAAGAATAAATTAATACATTATCAACATTTGATTTGGATGAGGGAACAAAATGTAACATCTCAAAGTTTGCAGATTATACCAAGTTGGGTAGGGGGGTGAACTGTGACGAGGATACAGGGATCCTACAGTATGATCTGAACAGGTTGGGCGAGTGGGCAAATCAATGGCAGTTGCAGTATAATTTGGATAAGTGTGAGGGTATTCACTCTGGAAGCAAGAACAGGAAGGCAGATTACTCCCTGAATGATTGTAAATTGGGAGAGGGGTGTGTGCAGCCGGACCTGGGTGACCTTGTGCACCAGTCGCTGAAGGTAAGCATGCAGGTACAGCAGGCGGTAAAGAAGGCAAATGGTAGACTTCCGGTTGCGGCTAGGCGGAGCTAAGCCGCACGTTCGGCAGCTCCTGCCAGGAACGGACTTTTGGGCTCTTTTAAGGGTCCCCAGCGGTACTTGCTCGCCGGTTCCCGACGTGGGAAGGTGTCTGCAGCGGATCCCCAGTGGTCTATGGTCTTTACCAGGAGCGGGGCCAGCAGAATAGTGGTGGCAGCGCCTAAGAAAAAGCGGGGGAAGAGAACCAAGATGGCGGCCGGCGGAGGCCTTGAGGAATGGAGGAAGTGGGCGCAGGTGCAGCAGGAGACTCTCCAGCGCTGTTTTCAGGAGCTCAAAGTGGAGCTGCTAGACTCGCTGAAGGCGAATGCAGACAAGCTGCTGGCGACGCAGACAGCCCAGGGGAGGGAGATTCAGGAGCTCCGACAACAAGCCTCCGAAAGAGAAGTTGAAGCCGCGGCCCTCGCGGTAAAGGTGGAGATGCACGAGGCGCTCCACAAGAAGTGGCAGGAGTGGTTCGAGGAAATGGAGAATCGGTCGAGGTGGAAATATTTGCGGACCCTGGGCCTCACGGAGGGGCTGGAAGGGTCAGGCCTGGGGGCCAATGTGGTCGTTTTGTTGAACTCGCTGATGGGAGCTGGGTCCTTCCAGGGGCCCCTGGAGCTGGAGGGGGCCCACAGAATACTGGCCAGGAGGCCCAAGCCGAATGAGCCGCCACGGGCGGTGCTGGTGCGGTTCCACCGGTTCGTTGACCGGGAGTGCGTGCTCAGGTGGGCCAAGAAGGAGCAGCAGCAAGTGGGAGAACACAGAGGTGCGGATCTACCAGGACTGGAGTGCGGAGGTGGCTAAGCGGAGGGCCGGGTACAACCGGACGAAGGCGGTGCTCCACAGAAAGAGTGTGAAGTTTGGCATGTTGCAGCCGGCGCGTCTGTGGGTCACCTACAAGGACCGGCACTTTTATTTTGAGTCCCCGGAGGAGGCGTGGGCCTTTGTGCAGGCCGAGAAATTGGACTTAAACTGAGGGTCAGGGGTTTGTAAACAACTGAGCTGACTTTTGGTGGGAAGGGTTTCTATTTTACGCTGTTTCAAGCTGTTTCAAGCTGGTTGTGTGTTGTTTTTGGAGCGGGTGGGGTGCTGTCTTTTTTGCGGGTGCGGGGTCGGGCAGAGGGAAAGCGCGGGCTTTTCTTCTGTTTCCGGGGTACCGGGTTGCTGCTGAAATGGCCAGGAAGGAGCTGGAGTATGCAGGGGGGGCCGGGGTGGGGGTTTGCCGCCGTGGGGTGGGCAGGGGATGGATTATGGCTAGTCAGCAGGGGAGGGGGACAGGGAGCCATCTGATCCGGCTGATAACTTGGAATGTAAGGGTGCTGAATGGGCCGGTCAAATGGGTCCGGGTGTTTACGCACCTGAAGGGGCTGAAGGCGGATGTGGCCATGCTCCAGGAGACGCACCTGAAGGTGGCGGACCAGGTTAGACTGAGGAAGAGCTGGGTAGGCCAGGTGTTTCATTCGGGGCTGGATGCAAAAAATCGGGGGGTGGCGATTCTGGTGGGAAAAAGGGTGTCGTTTGAGGCGTCAAAGGTGGTGGCTGACAGTGGAGGGAGGTATGTGATGGTGAGCGGCAAGTTGCAAGGGGAGCGGGTGGTGCTGGTGAATGTCTATGCCCCAAATTGGGACGATGCAGGTTTTATGCTGCGCATGTTGGTCCGCATTCCGGATCTAGAGAAGGGGGGCTTGATAATGGGGGGGGACTTTAACACGGTGCTGGATCCCCCATTGGATCGATCCATGTCCAGGACAGGCAGGAGGCCCGCGGCGGCTAAGGTGTTGAGGGGGTTTATGGACCAGATGGGAGGGGTAGATCCGTGGAGGTTCGCGAGGCCGAGGGCCAGGGATTATTCATTTTTTTCCCACGTGCATAAAGCCTATTCCCTGATCGATTTTTTTGTCCTGAGCAGGGGGCTGATTTCGAGGGTGGAGGATGCCGAGTATTCGGTCATAGTCATTTCGGACCATGCCCCGCACTGGGTAGACCTTGAGCTGGGGGAGGAGAGGGACCAGCGCCCGCTCTGGCGCCTGGAGGTGGGACTGCTGGCGGATGAGAAGGTGGGCGGGCGGGTTCGGGGGTGTATCAAGAGGTACTTAGAGGCCAATGATAATGGGGAGGTCCGGGTGGGGATGGTTTGGGAGGCATTGAAGGCGGTGATTGAAGGGGGGGGAGTTGATTTCCATCCGAGCCTACAGCGAGAGGGGAGAGCAAAGAGAGAGGGAGAGGTTGGTGGGGGAGATGGTGAGGGTGGACAGGAGATACGCGGAGGCTCCGGAGGAGGGACTGTTGAGGGAGCGATGTAACCTTCAGGTCAAGTTCGACTTGCTGACCACCGGAAAGGCGGAAGCTCAGTGGAGGGAGGCACAGGAAGCGGTGTACGAATATGGGGAGAAGACGAGTAGGATGCTGGCGCATCAGCTTCGTAAGCGCGACGCGACCAGGGAGATTGGTGGAGTGACGGATAGGGGAGGCAATGTGGTGCGAAGGGGGGTGGACATTAATGGGGTCTTCAGGGACTTTTATGGGGAATTGTACCGGTCCGAGCCCTCAGTGGAGGGGGGGAATGGGGTGCTTTTTGGACAGGCTGAGATTTCCAAAGGTGGAGGAGGGACAGGTAGAGGGGCTGGGGGCGCCGATTGAGCTGGAGGAGCTGGTCAAGGGGATAGGTAGCATGCAGTCGGGGAAGGCGCCGGGGCCAGATGGGTTTCCGATCGAATTTTACAAAATGTATGCAGACCTGCTGGGCCCCCTGTTGGTTAGGACCTTTAACGAGGCAAGGGAGGGGGGGCTTTGCCCCCGACTATGTCACGGGCACTGATTTCCTTGATCCTTAAACGGGACAAGGACCTCCTGCAGTGTGGATCATATAGGCCGATCTCGCTGTTAAATGTGGATGCCAAGCTGTTGGCGAAGATCTTGGCCACAAGCATAGAGGACTGTGTGCCGGGGGTCATTCATGAGGACCAGACGGGGTTTGTGAAGGGAAGGCAGCTGAACACCAATATACGTAGGCGTCTGAACGTTATCATGATGCCGGCGGTAGAAGGGGAGGCGGAGATAGTGGTAGCATTAGACGCGGAGAAGGCCTTTGATAGGGTTGAGTGGGGGTACTTGTGGGAGGTGCTGGAAAGGTTTGGGTTCGGGGAGGGGTTTGTCAGTTGGGTGAGGCTGTTATACGAGGCCCCGATGGCGAGCATAGCCGCAAATAGGAGATCGGAGTACTTTTGGTTGGACCGGGGGACGAGACAGAGGTGTCCCCTGTCCCCCTTTGCTCTTTGCGTTGGCAATTGAGCCCCTGGCCATGGCGTTGAGGGAATCGGGGAATTGGAGGGGTCTGGTGCGGGGTGGGAAGGAGCGCTGAGTGTCATTATACGCAGATGACTTGTTGCTATATGTGGCGGACCCAGTGGGGGGAATGCCGGAGGTGATGAAGATCCTTAGGGAATTTGGGGGCTTTTCTGGGTACAAGCTCAACCTGGGTAAGAGTGAGCTGTTCGTCGTGCACCCGGGGGATCAAGAGGAGGGGATTGGTAGGCTCCCACTGAAAAGGGCAGGGAGGAGCTTTCGGTACCTGGGAGTCCAGGTGGCTAGCAGCTGGGGGGCCCTTCACAAATTTAACCTCACTAGGCTGGTGGAGCAAATGGAAGAGGAGTTTAAAAGATGGGACATGTTGCCGCTGTCGCTGGCGGGCAGGGTGCACTCCGTCAAGATGACAGTGCTCCCGAGGTTTTTGTTCCTGTTCCAGTGCCTCCCCATCCTTATCCCGAAGGCCTTTTTTTGGAGGGTCAACAGGATTATTACGGGATTTGTATGGGCGCATGGGTGTTTTTGGAGCGGTGCAGGGATGGGGGGGGGCTGGCGTTGCCCAACCTCTGTGGATACTATTGGGCTGCCAACGCAGCGATGGTGCGTAAGTGGGTAATGGACGGGGAAGGGGCAGCAAGGAAGAGGATGGAGGTGGCGTCCTACGTGGACACGAGCCTGGAGACGCTGGTAACGGCGCCGGTGCCGCTCCCTCCAACGAGGTATACCACGAGTCCGATGGTGGTGGCTACGCTCAAAATTTGGGGGCAATGGAGACGACATAGGGGGGAGGTGGGGGGCTCAATGGAGTCCCCGATACGGGGGCCCCACCGGTTTGTTCCAGGGAGCATCGATGGCGGGTTTCTTGGCTGGCACAGGGCAGGGGTTAGGAGGTTGAGGGACCTGTTTGTGGATGGGAGGTTTGTGAGCCTGGGTGAGTTAGAGGGGAAGTTTGGGCTCCCCCCAGGGAACATGTTTAGGTACATGCAGGTTAGGCCGTTTGCCAGGCAGCAGGTGGAGGGGTTCCCCTTGCTGCCCCCACGGGGGGTGCGGGATCGGTTGCTCTCGGGGGTGTGGGTTGGAGGAGGGAGGATTTTGGACGTGTACCACGTCATGCAGGAGGTGGATGAGGCCTCGGTGGGGGAGCTGAAGGGTAAATGGGAGGAGGAGCTGGGTGAGGAGATTGAGAAGGGGAAGTGGGCGGATGCCCTGGAGAGAGTGAATTCCTCCTATTCCTGTGCGAGGCTTAGCCTCATACAGTTCAAGGTGCTGCATAGGGCCCACATGACCGGGACGAGGATGAGTAGGTTTTTCGGGGGCGAAGACAGGTGTGCTAGGTGCTCGGGGAGCCCAGCGAACCACGGCCATATGTTTTGGGCATGCCCAGCGCTGGGGGAGTTCTGGAAGGGGGTAGCAGGGACGGTGTCGATGGTGGTAGGATCCAGGGTCAAGCCAGGCTGGGGACTCGCAAGTTTTGGGGTTGCAGTGGAGCCGGGAGTGCAGGAGGCAAATGAGGCCGGTGTTCTGGCCTTTGCGTCCCTAGTAGCCCGGCGGAGGATTTTGCTTCAATGGAAGGATGCGAGGCCCCAAAGCGTGGAGGCCTGGATCAATGATATGGCGGGGTTCATCAAATTGGAGAGGGTGAAATTTGCCCTGAGGGGATCAGTACAAGAGTTCTTTAGGCGGTGGCAGCCTTTCCTGGACTTCCTGGCAGAATGGTAGGGAAATAGGCCGGCAGCAGCAGCAGCCCGGGGGGGAGAGAGGTGGGGAGGGGGAGGGGGGGGAGGGGGCGGTTTGGTGCGGGGGAAGGGGGAAATGTGATGTGTTTATTGAATATGCCGAGTGCTTATCTATATCTTCTTTTTGTAGTTACTGGGGGGGGGGGGGGGGGGGGGGGGGGGGGAGGGGGGGGGGGGGGGGGGGGGGGGGGTTTGGCTTTGGAGGTTATAGTGTTTTTTTCTTCTTGTTGTTGTTAATATGGTTTTCATGTTGTTATTTTATGTTTTTGATATGTTTTTGAAAATCTTAATAAAAATTATTTAAAAAAAATAGAAGGCAAATGGTATGTAGGCCTTCATTGCGAGAAGTTTTGAGTATAGAAGCAGGGATGTGTTGCTGCAATTGTACAGGACCTTGGTGAGGCCACACCTGGAGTATTGTGTGCAGTTTTGGTCTCCTTTTCGAGGAAGGATGTTCTTGCTCTCGAAGGAGTGCAGCAAAGGTTTATCAGACTGATTCCAGACGGGACTGTCATATGAAGAGAGATTGACTTGGTTGGGATTGTTCTCACTGGAGTTCAGAAGAATGAGGGGGATCTCATAGAGACTTATAAAATTCTAACAGGACAAGATGCAGGGAAGATGTTTCCAATGATGGGTATGTACAGAACCAGGTGTCACAGCCTGAGGATTCAGGGTAAACCACTTCGGACTGATATAAGGAGACATTTGTTCACCCAAAGAGTGGTCGGCCTGTGGAATTCATTACCACAGGAAGTAGTTGATGCTAAAACATTGAATATATTCAAGAGGTGGCTGGATATAGCACTTGGGGAGAATGGGATCAAAGGCTATTAGGAGAAAGCAGGATTAGGCTATTGAGTTGGATGATCAGCCATGATCGTGAAGAATGGCGGAGCAGGCTCAATGGGCCAAAAGGCTTCCTCCTGCTCCTATTTTCTATGTACCAGTATATTTACATGTGATATCATGAGCCTATGAGTCATGAGCCTATGAGTCTAACGGTGATTTTCTTTTGTATAAATAGTCCAAATCTGCAAATCGAGTCTATCAGATTTTCTTCTGATTGATCTTCTCAAAGTTAGAACTTGTAGATTCAATGTTCTCCATTACCTTCTCATGCTCAAGAACTGCTGAAATATCTGACACTGCAGCTTGCGTTGATTCTGACGTAGATTTGTCATCCATCACGTTTGAACGTTTTCAAGAGTGCGTGACGATTACTTCTAAAAACCAACTTCTTCAAGTACAGTGGCTTTTTTTGGACCAATTGTCTGAATCTTCTATTCGGGGCTGGTTTAGCTCACAGGGCTAAATCGCTGGCTTTTAAAGCAGACCAAGCAGGCCAGCTTGGTTCGATTCCCGTACCAGCCTCCCCGGACAGCGGCCAGAATGTGGCAACTAGGGGCTTTTCACAGTAACTTCATTGAAGCCTACTCGTGACAATAAGTGATTTTCATTTCATTTCTCATAATGTCGTCACTACTCAGAGGTGGTAAAGTTCCAGACACTCTATCATCGAACTGCTTTTGTTTCTCTTTAATGTTTTGCATTTCCTGCAGTACCAATACATTCTCCTCTTTCTTTTCGAAGAATGGAAGTGTTGTACACAACCTTCTATTCATGAATAACTCTGCTGGCTATCTACCCTGTGACAATGGTGATGCTTTGTAACTCAACACTGCAAGATATGGATCAGATTGGCTGTCCATTGCTTTATTTTTAACAATATGTACACCTTTTTCAGCTTTTCCATTGGCTTGACATGACATTATTGAAATTATACATGACTGCAAAGTGTTGCCACTCTTTTCAGCTAAAACAAAGACCGTTGTCACTCAACGCGACTTGCAGAATTCCGTGAAAAAACGGACTTGGTATGCAGTATGACACTGCTTGCCGTTATACGTGACATTTGAGCCATTTCGGGATAGTTTGAAAAATAATCCATGATCATTAAGAAACATAAGAACAGAAGAACTAGGAGCAGGAGTAGGCCATGTGGCCCCTCGAGCCTGCTCCGCCATTCAATGAGATCATGGCTGATCTTTTGTGGACTCAGCTCCACTTTCCGGCCCGAACACCATAACCCTTAATCCCTTTTTTCTTTAAAAAACTATCTATCTTTACCTTAAAACATTTAATGAAGGAGCCTCAACTGCTTCACTGGGCAAGGAATTCCATAGATTCACAACCCTTTGGGTGAAGAAGTTCCTCCTAAACTCAGTCCTAAATCTACTTCCCCTTATTTTGAGGCTATGCCCCCTAGTTCTGCTTTCACCCGCCAGTGGAAACAACCTGCCCGCATCTATCCCTTCATAATTTTAAATGTTTCTATAAGATCCCCCTCATCCTTCTAAATTCCAACGAGTACAGTCCCAGTCTATTCAACCTCTCCTCGTAATCCAACCCCTTCAACTCTGGGATTAACCTCGTGAATCTTCTCTGCACACCCTCCAGTGCCAGTACGTCCTTTCTCAAGTAAGGAGACCAAAACTGAACACAATACTCCAGGTGTGGCCTCGCTAACACCTTATACAACTGCAGCATAACCTCCCTAATCTTAAACTCCATCCCTCTAGCAATGAATGACAAAATTCCATTTGCCTTCTTAATCACCTAATGCACCTGTAAACCAACTTTCTGTGACTCATGCACTAACACACCCAGGTCTCTCTGCACAGCAGCATGCTTTAATATTTTATTGTTTAAATAATAATCCCGTTTGCTGTTATTCCTACCAAAATGGATAACCTCACATTTGTCAACATTGTATTCCATTTGCCAGACCCTAGCCCATTCACTTAACCTATCCAAATCCCTCTGCAGACTTCCAGTATCCTCTGCACTTTTCACTTTACCACTCATCTTAGTGTCATCTGCAAACTTGGACACATTGCCCTTGGTCCCCAACTCTAAATCATCTATGTAGATTGTGAACAATTGTGGGCCCAACACGGATCCCTGAGGGAGACCACTAGCTACTGATCGCCAACCAGAGAAACACCCATTAATCCCCACTCTTTGCTTTCTATTAATTAACCAATCCTCTATCCATGCTACTACTTTACCCTTAATGCCATGCATCTTTATCTTATGCAGCAGCCTTTTGTGTGGCACCTTGGCAAAAGCTTTCTGGCAATCCAGATATATCACATCCATTGGCTCCCCGTTATCTACTGCACTGGTAATGTCCTCACAAAATTCCACTAAATTAGTTAGGCACGACCTGCCTAAATGGGACAATTTCTATCCAGATGCCTCGCTATTTCTTCCTTGATGATAGATTCCAGCATCTTCACTACTACCGACATTAAGCTCACTGGCCTATAATTTCCTGCTCTCTGTCTACCTCCTTTTTTAAACAGTGGTGTCACGTTTGCTCATTTCCAATCCACCGGGACCACCCCAGAGTCTAGTGAATTTTGGTAAATCATCACTAGTGCATCTGAAATTTCCCTAGCCATCTCTTTTAGCACTCTGGGATGCATTCCATCAGGGCCAGGAGACTTGTCTACCTTTAGCCCCATTAGCTTGCCCATAACTATCTCCTTAGTGATAACAATCCTCTCAAGGTCATCACCTGTCATAACCTCATTTCTATCAGTCACTGGCATGTTATTTGTGTCTTCCACTGTGAAGACCGACCCAAAAAACCTGTTCAGTTCCTCAGCCATTTCCTCATCTCCCATTATTAAAACTCCCTTCTCATCCTCTAAAGGACCAATATTTACCTTAGCCACTCTTTTTTGCTTTATATATTTGTAAAAACTTTTGCTGTCTGTTTTTATATTCTGAGCAAGTTTACTCTCATAATCTATCTTACTCTTCTTTATAGCTTTTTTAGTAGCTTTCTGTTGCCCCATAAAGATTTCCCAGTCCTCTAGTCTCCCACCAATCTTTGCCACTTTGTATGCTCTTTCCTTCAATTTGATACTCTCCCTTATTTCCTTAGTTATCCACGGTCGATTTTCCCTTTTCTACCGTCCTTCCTTTTTGTGGGTATAAACCTTTGCTGAGCACTGTGAAAAATTGCTTGGAAGTTTCTCCACTGTTCCTCAACTGTTCCACCATAAAGTCTTTGCTCCCAGTCTACCTTAGCTAGTTCTTCTCTCATCCCCTTGTAATCTCCTTTGTTTAAACACAAAACACTAGTATTTGATTTTACCTTCTCACCCTCCATCTGTATTTTAAATTCCACCATATTGTGATCGCTCCTTCCGAGAGGATCCCTAACTATGAGATCATGAATCAATCCTGTTTCATTACCCAGGACAAGATCTAGGACCCCTTGTTCCCTCGTAGGTTCCATTACATACTGTTCTAGGAAACTATCACGGATGCATTCTATAAAATCCTCCTCAAGGTTGCCTTGACCGACCTGGTTAAACTAATCGACATGTAGATTAAAATCCCCCTGTAACCATTTCTACATGCATCAGTTATCTCTTTGTTTATTGCCTCCCCCACCATAATGTTACTATTTGGTGGCCGATAGACTGCTCCTATCAGTGACTTTTTCGCCTTACTATTCCTGATTTCCACCCAAATGGATTCAACCTTATCCTCCATAGCACCGATATCATCCCTAACTATTGCCCGGATGTCATCCTTAAATAACAGAGCTACACCACCTCCCTTACCATCCACTCTGTCCTTCCGAATAGTTTGATACCTTCGGATATTTAACTCCCAGTCGTGACCATCCTTTAACCATGTTTCAGCAATGGCCACTAAATGATAGTTATTCACGATGATTTGCGCCATCAACTCATTTACTTTATTCCGAATACTACGAGCATTCAGGTAAAGTACACTTATGTTGGTTTTTTTACCTCTGTTTTGAATCTTAACATCTCCAGTTTTACTCCTTTTAGTATTATTGGGCCTATTCACTGAGCTCCCCTCAGTCGCTGTACCTTGTACTGTCGCCCTTGTTGATTTTTGACTATGTCTTCTCTGTCTTGCACTTTCCCCCTTACTTCCTTTTGCTTCTGTCCCTGTTTTCCTACCTTCCAACTTCCTGCATCAGTTCCCATCCCCCTGCCACATTAGTTTAAACCCTCCCCAACAGCTCTAGAAAACACCCCCCCTAGGACATCGGTTCTAGTCCTGCCCAGGTGCAGACCGTCCGGTTTGTACTGGTCCCACCTCTCCCAGAACTGGTTCCAATGCCCCAGGAATTTGAATCCCTCCCTCTTGCACCATCTCTTGAGCCACGCATTCATCCTATCTATCCTGACATTCCTACTCTGACTAGCTCGTGGCACTGGTAGCAATCCTGAGATTACTACCTTTGAGGTCCTACTTTTTAGTTTAACTCCTAACTCCCTGAATTCCGCTTGTAGGACCACATCCTGTTTTTTACCTATGTCGTTGGTGCCTATGTGCACCACGACAGCTGGCTGCTCACCCTCCCCCCCCCCAGAATGTCCTGCAGCTGCTCCGAGACATCCTTGACCCTTGCACCAGGGAGGCAACATACCATCCTGGAGTCTCGATTGCGTCCACAGAACCGCCTGTCTATTCCCCTTACGATCGAGTCCCCTATCACTTTTGCCCTGCCATTTTTCTTCCTGCCCTGCTGTGCAGCAGAGCCAGCCACGGTGCCATGAATCTGGCTGCGGCTGCCTTCCCCTGGTGAGCCATCTCCCTCAATAGTATCCAAAGCGGTATATCTGTTTTGCAGGGAGATGACTGCAGGGGACACCTGCACTGCCTTCCTACTCTTGCTCTTTCTTTTGGTCACCCATTTTCTATCTCCCTCATTAACTTTCACCTGCGGTGTGACCAACTCGCTAAACGTGCTATCCACGACCTCCTCAGCATCGCGGATGCTCCAAAATGAGTCCATCCGCAGCTCCAGAGCTGTCAAGCGGTCTAATAGGAGCTGCAACTGAACACACTTCTTGCACGTGAAAGAGCCAGGGACAGTGGACGTGTCCCTGAGCTCCCACATCACACACGAGGAGCATGACACGGGTCTGGGATCTCCTGCCATGTCTTAAACCTTAGGTAAACTTATACAACTACGATTTCAATATAAAAATAAATAAATTAGACAATGAAGGAAAAACTACTTACCAGTCACTTACCAGGGTTAAAAAGCACCTCCGAAAAAGCACCTTCTCTCACTCTGCACCGAATTACCTCACTGCACCAAATTACCAAGTTGCAATTCCCACTCTGGATGTGCATCACTCCGGCTGTGTCTCTTTGACCTGCGCAAGCTTCTTACTTGATATTCCCTAGAGGAGGTGGAAGGGTGGGGGACACTGCCAGTGCAGTGTCTCGGGTTTAGCAACCGCCCGACTGTCACTTGACAACAGCCCCTCCACAAACCACCTTCAATTTATGCTGTCCGCACTGCACGTATGCAAATCTCCCCAGAACAGCCAATCAGTAGCTCTGCTCTGCTGCCCTCTGCTGGATGCTTGCCTTCACTCAAAGTCCTCGGGTCTCTTTCGCAGGTACACCCTCAAATTAGGCTGACCGCACTGCACGTATGCAAATCTCCCCGGAACAGCCAATCAGTAGCTCTGCTCTGCTGCCCACTTTCCCTCGTAGGTGAAAGAGATCCATAGCTACATTTTGCTATGGTGCCGTAGGTAAATCAGATATTTGCATAGGTTTGCAACGATACGTCTGGCATGTGTCACAACAGACAATCCTGCCTATATCCTGGTTTCTACCTGGCCAGTAAATTGAGTCATAAGCTCTCCATTGACATTTTTCAATCCCAAGATGTCCATCCTGTATCCTCTTCAGTACATCCTTGCGAAGAGATTGAGGTATAACTATGGTGTTCAAACAAAGTATCACACCATTAATATTGTATTGTTGTAGAATTCCATACATTGACCTCTGGGCCAGTGTGAGTTGATGTTCCTCATCACCTCTTGAAGAGTTTGATCCTTCCTGGTCTCTTCTTCGCAACCGTTAAGACTTATCTGGATAGGCACATGGACAGACGGAGTGTGGAAGGATACAGGCGGTTGGTCTAGATAGGACACATGAGCGACGCAGACTTGGAGGGCCGAAGGGCCTGTTCCTGTGCTGTATTGTTCTTTGTTCTTTGATCTTGGATCTCACGTAGTTTTGCATCTGATACTGATAGCAGTGTGGAAATAAGATTGACATGCAGATCTACATCCTCAGTAATCTTACCACCAATACTTTGCATCAGCGCTCTCGATAATGCATCTGCTAAGAACTAACATTTGTCTGACATGGAGATGAGATTGAAATCACAGTGTTGTAATTTCATCTTCAACCTCTGAATGTGTGGAGACATCTGGTTGAGATTTATTTTGATGATGTTAACCAAAGGATAAAGATCTGCCTCAACTGTGAAAGTTGGAAGCCCAAAGTCGTAGTCGAGTCGTGGAATTTCCCCAAACCTAAACTAAACCTCAGCATTATTTTTTGATTTGAACTTGCCTCTGCTCTGTTGTCGTCATGCATATATGACTGGTTTCCAATCTTGCTCATGTTGCTCAGCCCAAGTGTCTTGTGAAGGAGATCACGTAAATGTGTTGTTTTTGCTTCCATGTTTGGAATGACTTTCTCTGTAAAATTGAGCATAGCCATCACTCTTTTAAGATGGCTTTCTCGTTATGTGGTTTTGGCCTGTTGAGAATTGCTTGGATTTTGTACTTGTCAGGTTCAAGCAATACGTTGAGAGCTTGTCACCTCGGAATGTGACTTCAGTTACTCCAAATTGAACTTTTGTTTGTTGAGCTTCAGCCCATTTCTCCTGATGCTCATTAGAAATTTAAGCAACCTTGTGTTGTGCTCGTCGATGAGCCCCAAACGATGATATCATTCACGTGCACACGTACATCTTCAATGCCTTCGATAATGTGCTCCATGGCACGGTGAAAATTTTTTGATGCCGAAATTATGCCAAACGACATTCTCAGAAAGCAGTACCGTCCAAATGTTGTATTGAAAGTGTAATCCTTTCTAGCTTCTTTTGTCAGAAACCCTGAGATGCGTCAAGTTTCGTAAAGAATTGTGCACCAGTCATCAGCGATGTGATTTCATCATGCTTTGGTATTTGGTAATGTTCTCTTTTGATATTCTTGTTAGGATTTTTAGGATCCAAGCATATGGTCATTCTTTTCCTTTACACATGGCGTTTAGCCAGTCGGTAGTTTCTTCTATTTTTCTGATTACTTTAAATGTTGTCATTCTGTCTAGCTCCTTTTTGAGATGATCCTGAAGTGGTGCAGGTACTCTTCTTGGTGCCTGTATCACAGGTTTTGCATCCTCTTTGAGTTGTATCTTGTAGGTGAATAGTCGTGTACCAAAACCTGTCAACACATCGTTGAAATTGCTGATAATGTTCTCAGAATTGTTGGAGTGTTGATCCAATCCTTTGTGGATGCTCTCTACCAACTGCACCAGACCTAATTCTTCACAGGACTGATCACCTAATAATGAATCCAAGGCCTTGGATACAATATAGAATGGGATGGAATAAACTGTGTTCTTCACCGCCACACTCAGGTCACAAGCACCATAACATTTAATGTTTGAACCATTATAATCTTAGAGATATTTTGTGATTTCTTCTAATCGGCTGAATTTTTAGATTTTAAAAAATCAGTGATTCTGATTAAATTGGCTTTGGCACCAGTGTCTAACTTCAATCAGACCACTGTACCATTCACTTCAAGTGGTAGCAGCCATTTGTCCTCATCAACCTCATTTATTTTAATGGCGCATTAGTTTCATTTTTTGAACTACTGGAGATTTTTTTGGTTTCTCTAAAAAATGATTCTTCTGTGTTATTACTCCAACAAACAATGATGTTTCATCACTGGAGACTGTGTCTTTCACTGTACTGACTGATCTGGGGTTGAACTTAGAGTAACAGTTCTGAGCAAAGTGATTTCTCCCCCCACTGTTACCAGGCATCGGGAGTTATTCCACATCCCCTTCCCCCTCACTACTGCTTCCCTGTGTTAGCTCATCCGCTAGTGTAATCTCCCCCCCAGAGTGATCTTTGCCTTTCCATACCCGTTGCACTTATTCCCCCACCCCGTTTCCCTCTCCTTACCCGTTACTGTACTTTACTGCTGTCACCCCCTCCTTGCTGAGACTCATAGCCAGACTGAAGATGAGGCAGCTTTATCATGCGGAATTAGTCTCCAGAGTTCGACTTCACTGCTGGTGTTGCTGCCTTCCCAGCCCATGTTTGCGCTCAAAATCATCATCTTCTGCCGGTGCGGTGAAGTAGACCTCTTTACCCTGAAAAGTCACCTAGAGTTTTGCAGGGTACAGCATCCCAAACCGCACCTGGCTTTTGTACAGGGCTGCTTTGGCTGTGTTGAATTCTGCCCGCCGCTTGGCCAGGTTCCTCTGGTTCAAAACATAGATTCCCCCCACTGTCCTTAAATGGTCCAATCCTTTCCCTGGCCATCCTCTGGCTTTTTACATGTGAATAAAAAGCTTTGGGATTCACATTAATCCTACTTGCCAAGGACTTTTCATGACCCCTCCTAGCCCTCCTAGTTTCCCGCTTTAGTACCTTCCTACTTTATTTATACTCCTCAAGGGTTTCGACTGTTCCCACCCTTCCAGACCCTACAAAAGTCTCCTTTTTCAATCTGGCAAAGTTCACAATATCCCTCCTTGTCCAACGCTCCCTAAACTTCCCATACTTATCCTTTGTTCTCTCAGGAATGTGACTTTCCTGAACCCCAATCAACTGTCGCTTGAAAGACTCCCACATGCCTGATGTTGATTTACCCTCCAACAGCCGCACCCAATCCAAATTCAGCAATTTCTGTCTCAATGAATGTGGATAAATATTAGTTCAAGAGTCCAGGTATAACTCCATTGCTCTTTTTCAAATGGTACTGTGGGATCATTAATGTGCAACCTAGGCCTCAATATCTCATCAGGAAATTTCACAAAAGGATTTTATACAGGAAATGGTAAACAGAAAGGCAATCCAGAATAATAGTTCAAGATAAATAGTTTGAGGTTTAAAAATTTTTTTATGGGATGTGGGTGTCGCTGGTTAAACCAGCATTTAGTGCCCATCCCTAGTTGCACTTAAGAAGGTGGGGGTGAGCTGCCTTCTTGAACTGCTGCAGTCTTTGAAGTGTAGGTACACCCCCTGTGCTGTTAGGGAGGGAGTTCCAGGATGTTGCCCCAGCGAAAGTGAAGGAACGGCGATATATTTCCAAGTCAGAGTGGTGAGTGGGGTTCTCATGTTCAAACCAAGAAGAGGTGAATTGCGTGCACTGATTCGCATTCCTGGTGTCAATGATAATATAGCACTCCCCTCGTACTGTACTGACAGTTTCAGCCTCGTTTTTGTGTTCAAGTGTCTCGAGTGAATCCCCAACATTCTGCCTCAGACAAGAATGCTACCTATTGAGTCAATGACTGCATCAGAGGCTGTGATGTGAAGCATTTCACAGAATCCCAGAAAGACTCGCCACAATTGACACCACAAATGGTCTCCTGTGGTCTTACAAATACCATTGACTGGTATGTGAGATCACACATACTTTACTGACATGGGATTTCCTGAACATCACTCTCCTGCCCACCGCACTCAGGAAATCCAAGAGGAGGGGCAGCAGGGTAGCATGGTGGTTAGCATCAATGCTTCACAGCTCCAGGGTCCCAGGTTCGATTCCCGGCTGGGTCACTGTCTGTGTGGAGTCTGCACGTCCTCCCCCTGTGTGCGTGGGTTTCCTCCGGGTGCTCCGGTTTCCTCCCACAGTCCAAAGATGTGCGGGTTAGGTGGATTGGCCATGCTAAATTGCCCGTAGTGTCCTTATAAAAGTAAGGTTAAGGGGGGGTTTGTTGGGTTACAGGTATAGGGTGGATACGTGGGTTTGAGTAGGGTGATCATGGCTCGGCACAACATTGAGGGCCGAAGGGCCTGTTCTGTGCTGTACTGTTCTATGTTCTAATGCAAAATGGGAAAAGCAGAGGGAAATCAGCCCTTTAACCTGTTTTAAACTCTTCTGCACCTGATGTAGAAGTGGGAACACCTGACTGGGAAGATTTCCAATCATCCAGAATGAGTATTTTCACACTGCCTGTGAAAGGCTGTCTGCTGGACTGTCATGTTTTTTAAAAACTAAATTTAGAGTACCCAATTCTTTTCCAATTAAGGGGCAATTTAGTGCGGCCAATCCACCTACCCTGCACATCTTTGGGTTGTGGGGGTGAAACTCACGCAGACACGGGGAGAATGTGCAAACTCCACACGGACAGTGACCCGGGGACAGGATCAAACCCGTGACCTCAGTGCCGTGAGGCAGCAATGCTAACCACTGTGCCACTTTGCCGCCTTGGTGGGCTGTAATGTTGATGGGAATGTTGAGGGCAAGGTGATCTTTCCTAATATCTGGACTGCTCTCACATCTGTGCTATTTTACTTTCAAACATCAGCTCCAAAACTTTAACGTGGGGGTCATGAAGTAGCATAAGTGAGGATGTGGCAGCACGTGATTCAGAGCAACAGGGTGCCAGAGGGGTGGCGAGTGCATGAGAAAGTAACAAGGTTGTTGAGAAAACAGCAATACCTTTGGAGTTGGGGGACTTGTCTCCTGGGTATTCATGGATACAACATGTATTCCATCAGCTTTTCACAGTAACTTCATTGACGCCTACTCGTGACAATAAGCAATTTTCATTTTCATTTTTTCAGCTTCTGGAGTCTGTCTCTGCACCCTTTAACCCACTTCCAATAGTTTTAAAATCAGTCAAGAAAATTAAAAATAAAGGCACTGATTATTGCTACCACTGTGGCTTTTCTCACTGTAGTATCTGAGCCTAATAATAATAATAATAATCATTTATTGTCACGAGTAGGCTTCAATGAAGTAACTGTGAAAAGCCCCTAGTCGCCACATCCCGGCGCCTGTTCGGGGAGGCTGGTACGGGAATTGAACCCGCGCTGCTGGTCTTGTTCTGCATTACAAGCCAGCTGTTTAGCCCACTGTGCTTAACTAGCTCCCGCTAATCTTTAATTGCCGGAGACTGCAAGACAATCCTGTGAGGAATGGCTGCAGCCTCAGAAGCAGAATAATGGAGAGTTCACCCAGCTGTTCAAATCTGTTTTTCAAATGTTTTCAGTCCCCTACAGCTAAGAGAGGCAAGGTAGAAACCCTCACCATCAATCCCAAGTGCATCACTCTCGGCGAGCTGTACGGATACGTGGATCAGAGCACAATGGACTGGTCTGATGGCCTGTTGGCTCAAGCAATGCGGAAATTTGCAAAGGACCTGCAGAAAGAATATGATCAGACTCCAGATGTGAAGATCTTTTCTTCTACTTTTGCGACTGTTGAGAGAAATTGGATTGACTTCCAAGACCATGAGTACCTGGAAGTCGAAGGTAAGAGCCTGGGAGCAGACTTTATTGCAGCTTCTTCCATGGTTGAAAGTGGTTGACTGGGTCGGTGTTGGAAGAGATGAATTGGATATCAGGGAGGTCATCAAACTCACTGATATGGGCAAACATATATCTGGATATCCAACCATTTTGATTGCCGCTCAATGTTCTAAACGCCATAGATTGTGAACCCAAAAGAAAACAATTTTACTCCGCCTCTCATCACAGAACAACCCACTCCTCCCAGGGGCCAATTTTGTTAACCTTTGTTGGCCCACCTCTATTGCATGTATATCCTTTATTAAATGTGAAGACTAAAACTGCACCAGGTATTCAAGATGTGCTCCCACCAAAACCTTGTACAAGGCTTAGAACCATAGAATTCTAACAGTGCAGATGAAGGCCATTCAGCCCATCGGGTCTGCACCGACCTCTTGAAAAAGCACCCTACCAGGCCCACTCATCCCTGAAACCCCACCTAACCTGCACATCTTTGAACACTAAGGGACAATTTAGCTTCATTGCCCTGTTAATGTAACACTAATGTAACTTGTGACACTCATAAAGATTAGTATTAATTTTAGAGTGGCCAATCCACCGAACCTGCACATCTTTGGACTGTTGGAGGAAACCGGAGCACCCGGAGGAAACCCACACAGACAGGGGGAGAACGTGCAAAGTCTATACAGTCACCCAAAGCTGGAATTGAATACTGTGAGGCAGCAGTGGTAACCACTGTGCCACCCTTCTTTATTCTTGTACTCCAATCTCTTTGCAATAGAGGCCAACATGTCATTTCCAAATTGCTTGCTGCACCTGCATGCTAACTTTATGTGTTCTTTGTACGAACACTGCAAGTCTCTTTGAATGTCATCTTTCAAGTTTCACCTTATTTAAAAAATATTCTGCTTTCCTATTCTTGCAACTAAAAGTGAAGAACTTTGTGCTTTGCTCCATTATTCTCCACCTGCCATTTGTTGCCCATTCACAACCTATTTATATCTCTTTGCAGCCTCTCTGGGTGCTTCCTGTAGCTTACATTCCCAGTTAGCTTGATATCTTCAGCAAACATAGTTGAAGGGTCACTACTCACAGGGCACAAATTTAAGATGGAAGGCCAAAGAACAAAAGCCTTATGAGGAAAGTATTTTGAATGCAGTGAGTAGTAAAGGTTTAGACTCCACTGCCTGATAAAGTGATGGATACAGATTCTTCCATAGATTTGAGAGGAAGTTGTCTAGGGATTTTCCATTCAGGAATCTTAAGTGCTTCCGCAAACGGAGAATCAGGACTGGTCACCGCTGGTGCTCAGAGCGCCCCCGGCGAGCCATTCCATGGCACTTGGAAATAATATTTTGGGAAATCGGATTTTCCAAGCCATTCCATGGCATTCCAGGATCTAAACTGAGATGGGCGGGACCTAATCTCTCCGACAGGTCCCTCACCTCTGAAACTGGAGCACCCCCCATTTCCATTAGCTGCTGAAGGAAATCCCTCCATCCACAACATCCCCACCCTAATCGCTGGCAAGATCCCCCCTCTTAGAACCCACCCTTCAGCCCCCCATGACCTCCATTCAGCCACCCAGAGCCCCCCTTCAACTCCCTCATTCCACCACCTTAACCAACCAAGCCTCCCCTTTAACCCTACCTGGCTCCCTCTTTTGAGGCCCTGCCCCTTGGCAGTGCCAAGCTGGCACCCTGCAGTCCGAGAGGTGGCAAAGTGGCAAGGACTCCCAGGAATAGCTGCTAGGGTGCTGACAGGGATCCTTCTTGGGAGGTTGGGTTCAGGGGGCTTGTACTGGCTGGAGGAACTCAGATTGGGTGTCTTCCCTGGGTTGGGGCTTCTTTGGCTGCTCTCCCAATCTACCACCTTTAAAATTCATTGAACAGCTAACCAGAATGTAACAGGTGAAGTTTTCCCATAATAAAGTCAAAATGTTCTCATCTTCACCCCAAAACCCTGTAAACAGGAAGTCAGTGTGAAGAAATGAAGTTTTCTCATAATAAAGTGAAAGCGATCCCAACTGTACCCCTAAATTAAAATTAGTCTGTGAGATTAAGGTGAAAGATATGCCTTTAAAGTGGTGAAAACCTTTGAAGTGATTTTCACACAGCAATTGATTTTTGAAGCACTGAAGGCAGTGTCTATGGCCAGGAAGCTGTACGCTTTGAACTGGATTGTTTACATGAAATTCACACTCCATTGCCTGCATTGCAATTTGCAGCTCACTGGAACTTCAAAGCGATGAATCAGATTGTTTCTTTTTATAGCTCTGCAGGGATCCATTAAGTGAGGATAGCAGCTGTTTCTCCAACCTCATCTTTTTATGAGTCGGCCCTCTTTGTTTTTAAGTGCTTCCTAGAAAGTCAAGCAGCAGCCTCCACAGCTTTTCTTTCCTCGAGAACGAAGAGGTAGACTCATAAGGGTTTAAAGGGTTTAGGGGTGCAGATGAGAATATTTCCACTTTATTATGGGTAAACTTTAACTACATACTGAGGGACAGTAGTGATTCAGATGGGTTTTACAACAATCAAGGCTAGTTTCATGGGCACTGTTACTGATAAATTCATTAAATTTAAATCCCACCAGCTGTATGTCCTAGAGCAGGAGTTTAGCATCACTAATCCCGTGATGTTACTGCTCCACCACCATCTCACACTATATGTCACCTTTTTCTTTTGTTGATTACATTAAATCTGTGCTCTCTTTTTCTTGATCCTTTTATGAATGGGAACAGTTTTTCCCTATCTACTTTGTCCAGGCCTCTCATGATTTAGAATAACTCGATCAAATATTCTCTCAGCCTTCTCTTCTCCAAGGAGAAGAAAATCATCTTCCATAGAAAGAGACCCTACACTGTAGGAGGTCATTCGGCCCATCGAGTCTGCACCAGTTCTTGGAAAGAGCACCCAACCCAGGTCCACTCCCCACCCTATCCCCATAACCCCACCTAACCTGCATATCTTTGGTCTGAAATTCCTTATTCCTGGAACTATTTCTCTGCAATCTTTTCCACACACTCCCTAATGCGACGCATCTTTCCTGAGGTGCGGTGCCAAGAATTGGATACAACATTCCATCTGACGTTGAACTAGTGTCCTATACAAGTTCAACAGAACCTCCTTGTTGTATGCAAAGAGCATGCCTTGTTAATAAAGTCCCTGTTAATAAACCAAAGATTAATATGTTTTTTTTATTAACTGCCCTCTCGACCTGTTCTGCCATCTCAAATGTGTTAAGCACAAATGCCCCCAGGTCCCTCCTGCACACCAATTAGAGTTGGACCCCTTAATTTAGATTTTCCTACAAACTGAATCACCTTACATTTCTCTGCATTGAACTTCAACTTGTCCATCAATTCCACCAACTTACCTACGATCTTTGGAATTCTGCACTAGTGTCCTTACAGTTCACAGTGCTTCCAAATTTCATACCATCCACAAATTTGGAAATTGTGCTGTGTAAACTAAGGTCTAGGGCATTAAGATATATCAGAAAGTGCAAGACTCACGAGGCTGACCTCTGGGAACTAAACTACAAACCTTCCTCCAGCCTGAACAACACACATTAACCACAACTCTTTTTCTATGCCACTCAGTTTAATTTTGTATCCATGTTGACACTGTCCCTTTAAATCCATGAGCTATAATGTATCCTCTTCTTCCTCAAGATACGACAGTGATGTCCAGCTGGCGATGGATAATAATGGATGGACCAGTAGATACAGTTTGGGTGGAAAACCTTAACACAGTTCTGGATGACACCAGAACACTCTGCCTGTCCAATGGGGAACGCATTAGTTTACCACAAAGCATGAGGCTGATCTTTGAGGTGGACAGTCTGTCTCACGCCAGCCCTGCCACAATCAGCAGATGTGCCATGGTTTACATGGTAAGATGCCACAACATACCAAAACATTTCACATTTCACTGCGGTAAACTTCATCTGCCGCTTGTCCACTGACTCCACCAATTTGTCAGTGTCCTTTTGAAATCCCACACCGGTCTGCTCACAGCCCCACTTTCCCAGGTTTTCAGAAAAGACGGAAAACTTAAAAATATTATTTTTGTGTTCAAAAATAATAAGTTCTCGCATTTGTCAGTTTAAGGAACTGTAAGCCAGGCTTGTGACAAACAAGGTATATTAAATTGGCTGTTAGTGCAGCTTCAGCACACTCAGAATGCTTCAGCAAGTGATACCCAACTGTGGAATCACATCTCAGAGTGGAGCATTGTTTTTGGTCTTGCATGGTCGAGCTAGTAGTGCATGAAAATCGAAATACAGGCAGAAATCCCATCACTGTGAGTGAATCACAGATACAGACCCACATCCCATCACTGTGAGTGAATCACAGATACAGACCCACATCCCATCACTGTGAGTGAATCACAGATACAGACCCACATCCCATCACTGTGAGTGAATCACAGATACAGACCCTCATCCAATCACTGTGAGTGAATCACAGATACAGACCCACATCCCATCACTGTGAGTGAATCACAGATACAGACCCTCATCCAATCACAGTGAGTGAATCACAGATACAGACCCACATCCCATCATTGTGAGTGAATCACAGATACAGACCCACATCCCATCACTGTGAGTGAATCACAGATACAGACCCACACCCCATCACTGTGAGTGAATCACAGATACTGACCCACATCCCATCACTGTGAATGAATCACAGATACAGACCCACATCCCATCACTGTGAGTGAATCACAGATACAGACCCACATCCCATCACTGTGAGTGAATCACAGATACAGACCCACATCCCATCACTGTGAGTGAATCACAGATACAGACCCACATCCCATCACTGTGAGTGAATCACAGATACAGACCCACATCCCATTACTGTGTGTGTATCACAGATACAGACCCACATCCCATCACTGTGAGTGAATCACAGATACAGACCCACATCCCATCACTGTGAGTGAATCACAGATACAGACCCACATCCCATCACTGTGAGTGAATCACAGATACAGACCCACATCCCATCACTGTGAGTGAATCACAGAAACAGACCCACAACCCATCACTGTGAGTGAATCACAGATACAGACCCACATCACATCACTGTGAGTGAATCACAGATACAGACCCTCACCCCATCACTGTGAGTGAATCACAGATACAGACCCACATCCCATCACTGTGAGTGAATCACAGATACAGACCCACATCCCATCACTGTGAGTGTATCACAGATAGACCCACATCCCATCACTGTGAGTGAATCACAGATACTGACCCACATCCCATCACTGTGAGTGAATCACAGATACAGACCCACATCCCATCACTGTGAGTGAATCACAGATACTGACCCACATCCCATCACTGTGAGTGAATCACAGATACAGACCCTCACCCCATCACTGTGAGTGAATCACAGATACAGACCCACATCCCATCACTGTGAGTGAATCACAGATACAGACCCACATCCCATCACTGTGAGTGAATCACAGATACAGACCCACATCCCATCACTGTGAGTGTATCACAGATAGACCCACATCCCATCACTGTGAGTGAATCACAGATACTGACCCACATCCCATCACTGTGAGTGAATCACAGATACAGACCCACATCCCATCACTGTGAGTGAATCACAGATACAGACCCACATCCCATCACTGTGAGTGAATCACAGATACAGACCCTCACCCCATCACTGTGAGTGAATCACAGATACAGACCCACATCCCATCACTGTGAGTGAATCACAGATACAGACCCACATCCCATCACTGTGAGTGAATCACAGATACAGACCCTCATCCAATCACAGTGAGTGAATCACAGATACAGACCCACATCCCATCACTGTGAATGAATCACAGATACAGACCCACATCCCATCACTGTGAGTGAATCACAGATACAGATCCACATCCCATCACTGTGAGTGAATCACAGATACAGACCCACATCCCATCACTGTGAGTGAATCACAGATACAGACCCACATCCCATCACTGTGAGTGAATCACAGATACAGACCCACATCCCATCACTGTGAGTGAATCACAGATACAGACCCACATCCCATCACTGTGAGTGAATCACAGATACAGATCCACATCCCATCACTGTGAGTGAATCACAGATACAGACCCACATCCCATCACTGTGAGTGAATCACAGATACAGACCCACATCCCATCACTGTGAGTGAATCACAGATACAGACCCACATCCCATCACTGTGAGTGAATCACAGATACAGACCCACATCCCATCACTGTGAGTGTATCACAGATACAGACCCACATCCCATCACTGTGAGTGAATCACAGATACAGACCCACATCCCATCACTGTGAGTGAATCACAGATACAGACCCACATCCCATCACTGTGAGTGAATCACAGATACAGACCCGCATCCCATCACTGTGAGTGAATCACAGATACTGACCCACATCCCATCACTGTGAGTGAATCACAGATGCAGACCCACATCCCATCACTGTGAGTGAATCACAGATACTGACCCACATCCCATCACTGTGAGTGAATCACAGATGCAGACCCACATCCCATCACTGTGAGTGAATCACAGATACAGACCCACATCCCATCACTGTGAGTGAATCACAGATACAGACCCACATCCCATCACTGTGAGTGAATCACAGATACAGACCCACATCCCATTACTGTGAGTGAATCACAGATACAGACCCACATCCCATCACTGTGAGTGAATCACAGATACAGACCCACATCCCATCACTGTGAGTGAATCACAGATACAGACCCACATCCCATCACTGTGAGTGAATCACAGATACAGACCCACATCCCATCACTGTGAGTGAATCACAGATACAGACCCACATCCCATCACTGTGAGTGAATCACAGATACAGACCCACATCCCATCACTGTGAGTGAATCACAGATACAGACCCACATCCCATCACTGTGAGTGAATCACAGATACTGACCCACATCCCATCACTGTGAGTGAATCACAGATGGACCCACATCCCATCACTGTGAGTGAATCACAGATACAGACCCACATCCCATCACTGTGAGTGAATCACAGATACAGACCCACATCCCATCACTGTGAGTGAATCACAGATACAGACCCACATCCCATCACTGTGAGTGAATCACAGATACAGACCCTCACCCCATCACTGTGAGTGAATCACAGATACAGACCCACATCCCATCACTGTGAGTGTATCACAGATAGACCCACATCCCATCACTGTGAGTGAATCACAGATACAGACCCACATCCCATCACTGTGAGTGTATCACAGATAGACCCACATCCCATCACTGTGAGTGAATCACAGATACAGACCCACATCCCATCACTGTGAGTGAATCACAGATACAGACCCACATCCCATCACTGTGAGTGAATCACAGATACAGACCCACATCCCATCACTGTGGGTGAATCACAGATACAGACCCACATCCCATCACTGAGTGAATCACAGATACAGACCCACATCCCATCACTGTGTGTGTATCACAGATACAGACCCACAACCCATCACTGTGAGTGAATCACAGATACAGACCCACATCACATCACTGTGAGTGAATCACAGATACAGACCCTCACCCCATCACTGTGAGTGAATCACAGATACAGACCCACATCCCATCACTGTGAGTGAATCACAGATACAGACCCACATCCCATCACTGTGAGTGTATCACAGATAGACCCACATCCCATCACTGTGAGTGAATCACAGATACTGACCCACATCCCATCACTGTGAGTGAATCACAGATACAGACCCACATCCCATCACTGTGAGTGAATCACAGATACTGACCCACATCCCATCACTGTGAGTGAATCACAGATACAGACCCTCACCCCATCACTGTGAGTGAATCACAGATACAGACCCACATCGCATCACTGTGAGTGAATCACAGATACAGACCCACATCCCATCACTGTGAGTGAATCACAGATACAGACCCACATCCCATCACTGTGAGTGTATCACAGATAGACCCACATCCCATCACTGTGAGTGAATCACAGATACTGACCCACATCCCATCACTGTGAGTGAATCACAGATACAGACCCACATCCCATCACTGTGAGTGAATCACAGATACAGACCCACATCCCATCACTGTGAGTGAATCACAGATACAGACCCTCACCCCATCACTGTGAGTGAATCACAGATACAGACCCACATCCCATCACTGTGAGTGAATCACAGATACAGACCCACATCCCATCACTGTGAGTGAATCACAGATACAGACCCTCATCCAATCACAGTGAGTGAATCACAGATACAGACCCACATCCCATCACTGTGAATGAATCACAGATACAGACCCACATCCCATCACTGTGAGTGAATCACAGATACAGATCCACATCCCATCACTGTGAGTGAATCACAGATACAGACCCACATCCCATCACTGTGAGTGAATCACAGATACAGACCCACATCCCATCACTGTGAGTGAATCACAGATACAGACCCACATCCCATCACTGTGAGTGAATCACAGATACAGACCCACATCCCATCACTGTGAGTGAATCACAGATACAGATCCACATCCCATCACTGTGAGTGAATCACAGATACAGACCCACATCCCATCACTGTGAGTGAATCACAGATACAGACCCACATCCCATCACTGTGAGTGAATCACAGATACAGACCCACATCCCATCACTGTGAGTGAATCACAGATACAGACCCACATCCCATCACTGTGAGTGTATCACAGATACAGACCCACATCCCATCACTGTGAGTGAATCACAGATACAGACCCACATCCCATCACTGTGAGTGAATCACAGATACAGACCCACATCCCATCACTGTGAGTGAAGCACAGATACAGACCCACATCCATCACTGTGAGTGAATCACAGATACTGACCCACATCCCATCACTGTGAGTGAATCACAGATGCAGACCCACATCCCATCACTGTGAGTGAATCACAGATACTGACCCACATCCCATCACTGTGAGTGAATCACAGATGCAGACCCACATCCCATCACTGTGAGTGAATCACAGATACAGACCCACATCCCATCACTGTGAGTGAATCACAGATACAGACCCACATCCCATCACTTTGAGTGAATCACAGATACAGACCCACATCCCATTACTGTGAGTGAATCACAGATACAGACCCACATCCCATCACTGTGAGTGAATCACAGATACAGACCCACATCCCATCACTGTGAGTGAATCACAGATACAGACCCACATCCCATCACTGTGAGTGAATCACAGATACAGACCCACATCCCATCACTGTGAGTGAATCACAGATACAGACCCACATCCCATCACTGTGAGTGAATCACAGATACAGACCCACATCCCATCACTGTGAGTGAATCACAGATACAGACCCACATCCCATCACTGTGAGTGAATCACAGATACTGACCCACATCCCATCACTGTGAGTGAATCACAGATGGACCCACATCCCATCACTGTGAGTGAATCACAGATACAGACCCACATCCCATCACTGTGAGTGAATCACAGATACAGACCCACATCCCATCACTGTGAGTGAATCACAGATACAGACCCACATCCCATCACTGTGAGTGAATCACAGATACAGACCCTCACCCCATCACTGTGAGTGAATCACAGATACAGACCCACATCCCATCACTGTGAGTGTATCACAGATAGACCCACATCCCATCACTGTGAGTGAATCACAGATACAGACCCACATCCCATCACTGTGAGTGTATCACAGATAGACCCACATCCCATCACTGTGAGTGAATCACAGATACAGACCCACATCCCATCACTGTGAGTGAATCACAGATACAGACCCACATCCCATCACTGTGAGTGAATCACAGATACAGACCCACATCCCATCACTGTGGGTGAATCACAGATACAGACCCACATCCCATCACTGAGTGAATCACAGATACAGACCCACATCCCATCACTGTGTGTGTATCACAGATACAGACCCACATCCCATCACTGTGAGTGAATCACAGATACAGACCCTCACCCCATCACTGTGAGTGAATCACAGATACAGACCCACATCCCATCACTGTGAGTGAATCACAGATACAGACCCACATCCCATCACTGTGAGTGTATCACAGATACAGACCCACATCCCATCACTGTGAGTGAATCACAGATACAGACCCACATCCCATCACTGTGAGTGAATCACAGATACAGACCCACATCCCATCACTGAGTGAATCACAGATACAGACCCACATCCCATCACTGTGAGTGAATCACAGATACAGACCCACATCCCATCACTGTGAGTGAATCACAGATACAGACCCACATCCCATCACTGTGAGTGAATCACAGATACAGACCCACATCCCATCACTGTGAGTGAATCACAGATACAGACCCACATCCCATCACTGAGTGAATCACAGATACAGACCCACATCCCATCACTGTGAGTGAATCACAGATACAGATCCACATCCCATCACTGTGAGTGAATCACAGATACAGACCCACATCCCATCACTGTGAGTGAATCACAGATACAGACCCACATCCCATCACTGTGAGTGAATCACAGATACAGACCCACATCCCATCACTGTGAGTGAATCACAGATACAGACCCACATCCCATCACTGTGAGTGTATCACAGATACAGACCCACATCCCATCACTGTGAGTGAATCACAGATACAGACCCACATCCCATCACTGTGAGTGAATCACAGATACTGACCCACATCCCATCACTGTGAGTGAATCACAGATGCAGACCCACATCCCATCACTGTGAGTGAATCACAGATACTGACCCACATCCCATCACTGTGAGTGAATCACAGATGCAGACCCACATCCCATCACTGTGAGTGAATCACAGATACTGACCCACATCCCATCACTGTGAGTGAATCACAGATACAGACCCACATCCCATCACTGTGAGTGAATCACAGATACAGACCCACATCCCATCACTGTGAGTGAATCACAGATACAGACCCACATCCCATCACTGTGAGTGAATCACAGATACAGACCCACATCCCATTACTGTGAGTGAATCACAGATACAGACCCACATCCCATCACTGTGAGTGAATCACAGATACAGACCCACATCCCATCACTGTGAGTGAATCACAGATACAGACCCACATCCCATCACTGTGAGTGAATCACAGATACAGACCCACATCCCATCACTGTGAGTGAATCACAGATACAGACCCACATCCCATCACTGAGTGAATCACAGATACAGACCCACATCCCATCACTGTGAGTGAATCACAGATACAGACCCACATCCCATCACTGTGAGTCAATCACAGATACAGACCCACATTTCATCACTGTGAGTCAATCACAGATACAGACCCACATCCCATCACTGTGAGTCAATCACAGATACAGACCCACATCCCATCACTGTGAGTCAATCACAGATACAGACCCACATCCCATCACTGTGAGTGAATCACAGATGCAGACCCACATCCCATCACTGCGAGTGAATCACAGATACAGACCCACAACCCATCACTGTGAGTGAATCACAGATACAGACCCACATCACATCACTGTGAGTGAATCACAGATACAGACCCTCACCCCATCACTGTGAGTGAATCACAGATACAGACCCTCACCCCATCACTGTGAGTGAATCACAGATACAGACCCACATCCCATCACTGTGAGTGAATCACAGATACAGACCCACATCCCATCACTGTGAGTGTATCACAGATAGACCCACATCCCATCACTGTGAGTGAATCACAGATACTGACCCACATCCCATCACTGTGAGTGAATCACAGATACAGACCCACATCCCATCACTGTGAGTGAATCACAGATACTGACCCACATCCCATCACTGTGAGTGAATCACAGATACAGACCCTCACCCCATCACTGTGAGTGAATCACAGATACAGACCCACATCGCATCACTGTGAGTGAATCACAGATACAGACCCACATCCCATCACTGTGAGTGAATCACAGATACAGACCCACATCCCATCACTGTGAGTGTATCACAGATAGACCCACATCCCATCACTGTGAGTGAATCACAGATACTGACCCACATCCCATCACTGTGAGTGAATCACAGATACAGACCCACATCCCATCACTGTGAGTGAATCACAGATACAGACCCACATCCCATCACTGTGAGTGAATCACAGATACAGACCCTCACCCCATCACTGTGAGTGAATCACAGATACAGACCCACATCCCATCACTGTGAGTGAATCACAGATACAGACCCACATCCCATCACTGTGAGTGAATCACAGATACAGACCCTCATCCAATCACAGTGAGTGAATCACAGATACAGACCCACATCCCATCACTGTGAATGAATCACAGATACAGACCCACATCCCATCACTGTGAGTGAATCACAGATACAGATCCACATCCCATCACTGTGAGTGAATCACAGATACAGACCCACATCCCATCACTGTGAGTGAATCACAGATACAGACCCACATCCCATCACTGTGAGTGAATCACAGATACAGACCCACATCCCATCACTGTGAGTGAATCACAGATACAGACCCACATCCCATCACTGTGAGTGAATCACAGATACAGATCCACATCCCATCACTGTGAGTGAATCACAGATACAGACCCACATCCCATCACTGTGAGTGAATCACAGATACAGACCCACATCCCATCACTGTGAGTGAATCACAGATACAGACCCACATCCCATCACTGTGAGTGAATCACAGATACAGACCCACATCCCATCACTGTGAGTGTATCACAGATACAGACCCACATCCCATCACTGTGAGTGAATCACAGATACAGACCCACATCCCATCACTGTGAGTGAATCACAGATACAGACCCACATCCCATCACTGTGAGTGAATCACAGATACAGACCCACATCCCATCACTGTGAATGAATCACAGATACTGACCCACATCCCATCACTGTGAGTGAATCACAGATGCAGACCCACATCCCATCACTGTGAGTGAATCACAGATACTGACCCACATCCCATCACTGTGAGTGAATCACAGATGCAGACCCACATCCCATCACTGTGAGTGAATCACAGATACAGACCCACATCCCATCACTGTGAGTGAATCACAGATACAGACCCACATCCCATCACTTTGAGTGAATCACAGATACAGACCCACATCCCATTACTGTGAGTGAATCACAGATACAGACCCACATCCCATCACTGTGAGTGAATCACAGATACAGACCCACATCCCATCACTGTGAGTGAATCACAGATACAGACCCACATCCCATCACTGTGAGTGAATCACAGATACAGACCCACATCCCATCACTGTGAGTGAATCACAGATACAGACCCACATCCCATCACTGTGAGTGAATCACAGATACAGACCCACATCCCATCACTGTGAGTGAATCACAGATACAGACCCACATCCCATCACTGTGAGTGAATCACAGATACTGACCCACATCCCATCACTGTGAGTGAATCACAGATGGACCCACATCCCATCACTGTGAGTGAATCACAGATACAGACCCACATCCCATCACTGTGAGTGAATCACAGATACAGACCCACATCCCATCACTGTGAGTGAATCACAGATACAGACCCACATCCCATCACTGTGAGTGAATCACAGATACAGACCCTCACCCCATCACTGTGAGTGAATCACAGATACAGACCCACATCCCATCACTGTGAGTGTATCACAGATAGACCCACATCCCATCACTGTGAGTGAATCACAGATACAGACCCACATCCCATCACTGTGAGTGTATCACAGATAGACCCACATCCCATCACTGTGAGTGAATCACAGATACAGACCCACATCCCATCACTGTGAGTGAATCACAGATACAGACCCACATCCCATCACTGTGAGTGAATCACAGATACAGACCCACATCCCATCACTGTGGGTGAATCACAGATACAGACCCACATCCCATCACTGAGTGAATCACAGATACAGACCCACATCCCATCACTGTGTGTGTATCACAGATACAGACCCACATCCCATCACTGTGAGTGAATCACAGATACAGACCCTCACCCCATCACTGTGAGTGAATCACAGATACAGACCCACATCCCATCACTGTGAGTGAATCACAGATACAGACCCACATCCCATCACTGTGAGTGTATCACAGATACAGACCCACATCCCATCACTGTGAGTGAATCACAGATACAGACCCACATCCCATCACTGTGAGTGAATCACAGATACAGACCCACATCCCATCACTGAGTGAATCACAGATACAGACCCACATCCCATCACTGTGAGTGAATCACAGATACAGACCCACATCCCATCACTGTGAGTGAATCACAGATACAGACCCACATCCCATCACTGTGAGTGAATCACAGATACAGACCCACATCCCATCACTGTGAGTGAATCACAGATACAGACCCACATCCCATCACTGAGTGAATCACAGATACAGACCCACATCCCATCACTGTGAGTGAATCACAGATACAGACCCACATCCCATCACTGTGAGTCAATCACAGATACAGACCCACATTTCATCACTGTGAGTCAATCACAGATACAGACCCACATCCCATCACTGTGAGTCAATCACAGATACAGACCCACATCCCATCACTGTGAGTCAATCACAGATACAGACCCACATCCCATCACTGTGAGTGAATCACAGATGCAGACCCACATCCCATCACTGCGAGTGAATCACAGATACAGACCCACATCCCATCACTGTGAGTGAATCACAGATACAGACCCACATCCCATCACTGAGTGAATCACAGATACAGACCCACATCCCATCACTGTGAGTGTATCACAGATAGACCCACATCCCATCACTGTGAGTGAATCACAGATACAGACCCACATCCCATCACTGTGAGTGAATCACAGATACAGACCCACATCCCATCACTGTGAGTGAATCACAGATACAGACCCACATCCCATCACTGTGAGTGAATCACAGATACAGACCCACATCCCATCACTGTGAGTGAATCACAGATACAGACCCACATCCCATCACTGTGAGTGAATCACAGATACAGACCCACATCCCATCACTGTGAGTGAATCACAGATACAGACCCACATCCCATCACTGTGAGTGAATCACAGATACAGACCCACATCCCATCACTGTGAGTGTATCACAGATACAGACCCACATCCCATCACTGTGAGTGAATCACAGATACAGACCCACATCCCATCACTGTGAGTGAATCACAGATACAGACCCACATCCCATCACTGTGAGTGAATCACAGATACAGACCCACATCCCATCACTGTGAGTGAATCACAGATACAGACCCACATCCCATCACTGTGAGTGAATCACAGATACAGACCCACATCCCATCACTGTGAGTGAATCACAGATACAGACCCACATCCCATCACTGTGAGTGAATCACAGATACAGACCCACATCACATCACTGTGAGTGAATCACAGATACAGACCCACATCCCATCACTGTGAGTGAATCACAGATACAGACCCACATCCCATCACTGTGAGTGAATCACAGATACAGACCCACATCCCATCACTGTGAGTGAATCACAGATACAGACCCACATCCCATCACTGTGAGTGAATCACAGATACAGACCCTCACCCCATCACTGTGAGTGAATCACAGATACAGACCCACATCCCATCACTGTGAGTGAATCACAGATACAGACCCACATCCCATCACTGTGAGTGAATCACAGATACAGACCCACATCCCATCACTGTGAGTGAATCACAGATACAGACCCACATCCCATCACTGTGAGTGAATCACAGATACAGACCCTCACCCCATCACTGTGAGTGAATCACAGATACAGACCCACATCCCATCACTGTGAGTGAATCACAGATACAGACCCACATCCCATCACTGTAAGTGAATCACAGATACAGACCCACATCCCATCACTGTGAGTGAATCACAGATACAGACCCACATACCATCACTGTGAGTGAATCACAGATACAGACCCACATCCCATCACTGTGAGTGAATCACAGATACAGACCCTCACCCCATCACTGTCAGTGAATCACAGATACTGACCCACTTCCCATTAACCTGTTATGTTATGTGTGACGAGTGCTGTCACTTGTTGACCGCTGATGATAAATATATGGACACTTCTTCATGTTGTTGTTTGTTGCTCAGGTGGATTAATATTATTTCCGTGTTAACGTTTCCTGTTTGAATCCCAATCAGGACCCGGTTCATCTTGGCTGGCGGCCTTATGTTAGTACTTGGCTAGAACATCTTCCAGAGGGTCTGCCACAGAAAGCACGAGGATACTTCCAGACACTTTTTGACAAAAGCATTTCAGCAGGCCTGCGGTTTGTAAAAAATCATCGAAAGTTGCAGCAATTTGCCGTCACAGATTTGGGGATTGTGATGACCCTTTGCCATCTATTACAAGCTTTTCTTAACTTCATGAGCAAGAATGGTGGATTTGGAGCTCGTGAGTAAATCAGAAATCATTCTCATCATTAGGAGTG
This sequence comes from Scyliorhinus canicula, assembly GCF_902713615.1. NCBI lineage: Eukaryota > Metazoa > Chordata > Chondrichthyes > Carcharhiniformes > Scyliorhinidae > Scyliorhinus > Scyliorhinus canicula. The sequence continues at coordinate 4,084,085 of NC_052151.1, read as the reverse complement.
TCAAAATTAAAGACACAAGAGAGACACAGGTGTGCCAGCGCACGATGCTTTGGGGTTGAAAAGAGAATTAATGCTGAAAAACGGAATGTGTGATTGAACAGTGTGAGGGGGCATTTTTCTTCATCGAAGACTGTGCTGTACCTGTTATTGATAGGAGAGTGTAAAGGGAGCTATACTCTGTATTCAACTCCCTGCTTTATGAACCCTGGGAGTGTTTGATGGGGGCAGTGTCGAGGAGACTTTCCTCTGTATCTAGCCCTGTGCTGGGCTTGCCAATCCAGTGCTCGGTGGGGGGGTGAGGGACTCTTAGTTGGGTGTGGCAATCCTCAGCAGTGTTGTGCTGCCATGGAAGTTGGAGGAAGGCGCTGGGGGGGAAGGTGGGGGGGTGTAACTGCTCATGGCACCATCATGCCAACCCCGGGATCATTTATCCGTTCCGGGGGCAACCCTTCTCTCTGCCTCAATGATCACCTCCACCGGCTGCTAAGGCCACTGGCTGATCGGGAATTGGCAATTGGGATTTAGAATTGGATTCCCGTGGGTGGGCAGGCCATGTAGTATGTGGGGGTCATTGCCAAGCATCCCAATCACCCTGATGGCTCGACACTGGGCCGGCGCCGTTGGCTGGAGGACCTGTGGGAGATTGGACATGCGGTCAGTGGGAGGGATGGGTCAGTCATCAATGGAATCACTACTCACGTGTGACAGGCCCCCCGGGTGGAACCCGGTGGTTCCTCACCTCTGCGGCGTCTGCCAGCCTCCGTGTTGGTGACCACCCTGTCCTCGGCCACTCCGTCACCTCCAGGGCCAGCTCTTCGAAGGGGGTGAGCATTCTTAAGTCCTGCACCCCACCACCAGTCTGGGCCCTCTCCCACCGATTGTGGAAGAGCCATACCTGAGCATCGTTAGCCACATATGTGGTTCACAGTGGTGGGGGGAGGGTGTCTGGAGGGAGGTTGGGTGGGGTAGGGGTCGTTGGTGTCTACATACTTGTGATGCCCAGTGTAGGTCATTGACCTTCTTATGGCACTGAAGGATATTAACCTGGTCACGGTTCCCGAGCTGATAGCTGCCGCCACCTCATCCCTTGTAGCACTGGCTGCCTTGTGGCTGACTCTCTGGGACCCTCGGGGGAACAGGACATCCCTCTGGCCTCCACCTCACCTCGGAACCTCCCCAGGCCAGCATCCCCAAATTTTGGGGCTGGTCTCCTCGGCACCATTATTGTGAGTGGACTTGGGTTGGCTGTGCCAGTGCTGCTTCAGTGCTGCTCGACCTTTTGGCAGGGGGCTGGCGAGCGCGGTCTCGGCAAATCAGCTGGTGAATCTTCATTTTGATCAGAAGCCCATGAGGTCTCGTTAAGTGGACCAATTAACTATGAATTGAGCTGCTGGCCACCCTGGGCCGAGTATGGGGCAACTCGAGGCAATTCCAGCTCACTACCGGAGAATTGCAATCCCCTGAATCTACCCCCTGTATCTGCCCTGGGAGTGTTTGATGGGGACAGTGTAGAGGGAGCTTTACTCTGTATCTAACCCCGTGCTGTACCTGTGCTGGGAGTGTTTGATGGGGACAGTGTAGAGGGAGCTTTGCTCTGTATCTAACCCCGTACTGTACCTGTCCTGGGAGTGTTTGATGGGGACAGTGTAGAGGGAGCTTTACTCTGTATCTAACCCCGTGCTGTACCTGTGCTGGGAGTGTTTGATGGGGACAGTGTAGGGGGAGCTTTGCTCTGTATCTAACCCTGTGCTGCATCTGTCCTGGGAGTGTTTGATGGGGACAGTGTGGAGGGAGCTTTACTCTGTATCTAACCCCGTGCTGCATCTGTCCTGGGAGTGTTTGATGGGGACAGTGTGGAGGGAGCTTTACTCTGTATCTAACCCCGTGCTGTACCTGTCCTGGGAGTGTTTCATGGGGACAGTGTAGAGGGAGCTTTACTCTGTATCTAACCCCGTGCTGCATCTGTCCTGGGAGTGTTTGATGGGGACAGTGTGGAGGGAGCTTTACTCTGTATCTAACCCCGTGCTGTACCTGTCCTGGGAGTGTTTGATGGGGACAGTGTGGAGGGAGCTTTACTCTGTATCTAACCCTGTGCTGTACCAGTCCTGCGAGTGTTTGATGGGGACAGTGTAGAGGGAGCTGTACTCTGTATCTAACCCCGTGCTATACCTGTCCTGGGAGTGTTTGATGGGGACAGTGTAGATGGAGCTTTACTCTGTATCTAACCCCGTGCTGTACCAGTCCTGTGAGTGTTTGTTGGGGACAGTGTAAGAACATAGCAACATAAGAACTAGGAGCAGGAGTAGGCCACCTGGCCCCTCGAGCCTGCTCCGCCATTCAATGAGATCATGACTGATCTTTTGTGGACTCAGCTCCACTTTCCGGCCCAAACACCATAACCCTTAATCCCTTTATTCTTCAAAAAACTATCTATCGTTATCTTTAAAACATTTAATGAAGGAGCCTCAACTGCTACACTGGGAGTGCATTCAGCTCACTCTCTACACCGGGAGTGCATTCAGCTCGCTGTCTACACCGGGAGTGCATTCAGCTCGCTGTCTACACCGGGAGTGCACTCAGCTCGCTGTCTACACCGGGAGTGCACTCAGCTCGCGGTCTACACCGGGAGTGCACTCAGCTCGCGGTCTACACCGGGAGTGCATTCAGCTCGCTGTCTACACCGGGAGTGCATTCAGCTCCCTGTCTACACCGGGAGTGCATTCAGCTCGCTGTCTACACCGGGAGTGCATTCAGCTCGCTGTCTACACCGGGAGTGCATTCAGCTCGCTGTCTACACCGGGAGTGCATTCAGCTCGCTGTCTACACCGGGAGTGCATTCAGCTCGCTGTAAGTCAGAGATGCCAGACAATGCTTGGAATACGAGAATTTGCGGGTAATCAAATCATTACAGATCCAGAGATAGGGGGTGATCCCAGGTTAAAGACCATAAGACCATAAGACATAGGAGCGGAAGTAAGGCCATTCGGCCCATCGAGTCCACTCCACCATTCAATCATGGTTGATTTCAACGTCCCGGCCTCCACCGCCCTCTGTGGCAATGAATTCCACAGACCTACCACTCTCTGGCTGAAGAAATTTCTCCTCATCTCTGTTCTAAAGTGACTCCCTTTTATTCTAAGGCTGTGCCCCCGCGTCCTAGTCTCCCCTGCTAATGGAAACAACTTCCCTACGTCCATCCTATCCAAGCCATTCATTATCTTGTAAGTTTCTATTAGATCTCCCCTCAACCTCCTAAACTCCAATGAATATAATTAGAACATAGAACATAGAACATAGAACGATACAGCGCAGTACAGGCCCTTCGGCCCTCGATGTTGCACCGACATGGAAAAAAAAAACTAAAGGCCATCTAACCTACACTATGCCCTTATCATCCATATGCTTATCCAATAAATTTTTAAATGCCCTCAATGTTGGCGAGTTCACTACTGTTGCAGGTAGGGCATTCCACGGCCTCACCACTCTTTGCGTAAAAAACCCACCTCTGACCTCTGTCCTATATCTATTACCCCTCAATTTAAGGCTATGTCCCCTCGTGCTAGCCACCTCCATCCGCGGGAGAAGGCTCTCGCTGTCCACCCTATCTAACCCTCTGATCATTTTGTATGCCTCTATTAAGTCACCTCTTAACCTTCTTCTCTCTAACGAAAACAACCTCAAGTCCATCAGCCTTTCCTCATAAGATTTTCCCTCCATACCAGGCAACATCCTGGTAAATCTCCTCTGCACCCGTTCCAAAGCTTCCACGTCCTTCCTATAATGAGGCGACCAGAACTGTACGCAATACTCCAAATGCGGCCGTACCAGAGTTTGGTACAGCTGCATCATGACCTCATGGCTCCGGAACTCAATCCCTCTACCAATAAAGGCCAACACACCATAGGCCTTCTTCACAACCCTATCAACCTGGGTGGCAACTTTCAGGGATCTATGTACATGGACACCGAGATCCCTCTGCTCATCCACACTACCAAGAATTTTACCATTAGCCAAATATTCCGCATTCCTGTTATTCTTTCCAAAGTGAATCACCTCACACTTCTCCACATTAAACTCCATTTGCCACCTCTCAGCCCAGCTCTGCAGCTTATCTATGTCCCTCTGTAACCTGCAACATCCTTCCGCACTGTCTACAACTCCACCGACTTTAGTGTCGTCTGCAAATTTACTCACCCATCCTTCTGCGCCCTCCTCTAGGTCATTTATAAAAATGACAAACAGCAACGGCCCCAGAACAGATCCTTGTGGTACGCCACTCGTAACTGAACTCCATTCTGAACATTTCCCATCAACTACCACTCTCTGTCTTCTTTCAACTAGCCAATTTCTGATCCACATCTCTAAATCACCCTCAATCCCCAGCCTCCGTATTTTCTGCAATAGCCGACCGTGGGGAACCTTATCAAACGCTTTACTGAAATCCATATACACCACATCAACTGCTCTACCCTCGTCTACCTGTTCAGTCACCTTCTCAAAGAACTCGATAAGGTTTGTGAGGCATGACCTACCCTTCACAAAACCATGCTGACTATCCCTAATCATATTATTCCTATCTAGATGATTATAAATCGTATCTTTTATAATCCTCTCCAAGACTTTACCCACCACAGACGTTAGGCTCACCGGCCTATAGTTACCGGGGTTATCTCTACTCCCCTTCTTGAACAAAGGGACCACATTTGCTATCCTCCAGTCCTCTGGCACTATTCCTGTAGCCAATGATGACCTAAAAATCAAAGCCAAAGGCTCAGCAATCTCTTCCCTGGCTTCCCAGAGAATCCTAGGATAAATCCCATCCGGCCCCGGGGACTTATCTATTTTCACCTTGTCCAGAATTGCCAACACTTCTTCCCTACACACCTCAATGCCATCTATTCTAATAGCCTGGGTCTCAGCATTCTCCTCCTCAATATTATCTTTTTCTTGAGTGAATACTGACAAAAAGTATTCATTTAGTATCTCGCTTATCTCCTCAGCCTCCACACACAACTTCCCACCACTGTCCTTGACTGGCCCTACTCTTACCCTAGTCATTCTTTTATTCCTGACATACCTATAGAAAGCTTTTGGGTTTTCCTTGATCCTACCTGCCAAAGACTTCTCATGTCCCCTCCTTGCTCGTCTCAGCTCTCTCTTTAGATCCTTCCTCGCTTCCTTGTAACTATCAAGCGCCCCAACTGAAACTTCACGCCTCATCTTCACATAGGCCTCCTTCTTCCTCTTAACAAGAGATTCCACTTCTTTGGTAAACCACGGTTCCCTCGCTCGACCCCTTCCTCCCTGCCTGACTGGTACGTACTTATCAAGAACATGTAATAGCTGTTCCTTGAACAAGCTCCACATATCCAGTGTGCCCAACCCTTGCAGCCTACTTCTCCAACCAACACATCCTAAGTCATGTCTAATGGCATCATAATTGCCCTTCCCCCAGCTATAACTCTTGCTCTGCGGGGTATACTTATCCCTTTCCATCACTAACGTAAAGGTCACCGAATTGTGGTCACTGTCTCCAAAGTGTTCACCTACCTCCAGATCTAACACCTGGCCTGGTTCATTACCCAAAACCAAATCCAAAGTGGCCTCACCTCTTGTTGGCCTGTCAACATATTGTGTCAGAAAACCCTCCTGCACACATTGTACAAAGAACGACCCATCCAATGTACTCGAACTATATCTTTTCCAGTCAATATTAGGAAAGTTAAAGTCTCCCATAACAACTACCCTGTTACTTTCGCTCTTTTCCAGAATCATCTTCGCCATCCTTTCCTCTACATCTCTAGAACTATTAGGTGGCCTATAGAAAACTCCCAACAGGGTGACCTCTCCTTTCCTGTTTCTAACCTCAGCCCATACTACCTCGGAAGAAGAGTCCCCATCTTGCATCCTTTCTACCACCGTAATACTGTCCTTGACTAGCAGCGCCACACCTCCCCCTCTTTTGCCCCCTTCTCTGACCTTACTAAAGCACCTAAACCCCGGAACCTGCAACAACCATTCCTGTCCCTGCTCTATCCATGTCTCTGAAATGGCCACAACATCGAAGTCCCAGGTACCAACCCATGCTGCCAGTTCCCCTACCTTATTTCGTATACTCCTGGCATTGAAATAGACACACTTCAAACCACAGACCTGAACACTGCCGCCCTCCTGCGAAGTCAAAACTGTGCTCCTGACCTCTCTACTCTCAATCTCTCGCACCCCAAAACTACAATCCAGGTTCCCATGCCCCTGCTGAATTAGTTTAAACCCCCCCAAAGAGTACTAACAAATCTCCCCCCCAGGATATTGGTGCCCCTCAGGTTCAGATGTAGACCATCCTGTCTATAGAGGTCCCACCTTCCCCAGAAAGAGCCCCAGTTATCCAGAAATCTAAATCCCTCCCGCCTGCACCATCCCTGTAGCCACGTGTTTAATTGCTCTCTCTCCCTATTCCTCATCTCACTATCACGTGGCACGGGCAACAACCCAGAGATAACAACTCTGTTTGTTCTCGCTCTGAGCTTCCATCCTAGCTCCCTAAAGGCCTGCCTGACATCCTTGTCCCCTTTCCTACCTATGTCGTTAGTGCCAATGTGGACTACGTCTGAATACAGGAGGGAGATAGAGAACTTAGTGGAGTGGTGCAACGACAACAATCTCTCCCTTAATGCCAGCAAAACTAAAGAGCTGGTCATCGACTTCAGGAAGCAAAGTACTGTACACACCCCTGTCAGCATCAACGGAGCCGAGGTAGAGATGGTGAGCAGTTTCAAATTCCTAGGGGTGCACATCACCAAAAATCTATCCTGGTCCACTCATGTCGACGCTATCACCAAGAAAGCACAACAGCGCCTTTACTTCCTCAGGAAACTAAGGAAATTTGGCATGTCCACATTAACCCTTACCAACTTTTACAGATGCACTATAGAGAGCATCCTCTCGGGCTGCATCACAGCCTGGTATGGCAACTGCTCGGCCCAGGACCGCAAGGAACTTCAGAGAGTCGTGAATACCGCCCAGTCCATCACACGAACCTGCCTCCCATCCATTGATTCCATCTACACCTCCCGCTGCTGGGGGAAAGCAGGCAGCATAATCAAGGATCCCTCCCACCCGGCTTACTCACTTTTCCAACTTCTTCCATCGGGCAGGAGATTCAGAAGTCTGAGAACACGGACGAACAGACTCAAAAACAGCTTCTTCCCCACTGCCACCAGACTCCTAAATGACCCTTTTATGGACTGTCCTCATTAACACTACACCCTGTCTGCTTCATCCGATGCCAATGCTTATGTAGTTACATTGTATATCTTGTGTTGCCCTATTATGTATTCTCATGTATTTTCTTGAATTCTGTTCAATTCCCTTTTCTTCCCATGTACTGAATGATCTGTTGAGCTGCTTGCAGAAAAATACTTTTCACTGTACCTCGGCACACGTGACAATAAACAAATCCAATCCAATCCAATCCAATCCCACGATCCTCAGACGTTCATCGTATGTTAGGCCTACCATTCCTGGGATCATCCGTGTGAATCTCCGCTGGACCCGCTCCAGTGCCAGTATGTCCTTCCTGAGGTGTGGGGCCCAAAATTGCTCACAGTATTCTAAATGGGGCCTAACTAGTGCTTTATAAAGCCTCAGAAGTACATCCCTGCTTTTATATTCCAAGCCTCTTGAGATAAATGACAACATTACATTTGCTTTCTTAATTACGGACTCAACCTGCAAGTTTACCTTTAGAGACTCCTGGACTAGGACTCCCAAGTCCCTTTGCACTTTAGCATTATGAATTTTGTCACCGTTTAGAAAATAGTCCATGCCTCTATTCTTTTTTCCAAAGTGCAAGACCTCGCACTTGCCCACGTTGAATTTCATCAGCCACTTCTTGGACCATTCTCCTAAACTGTCTAAATCTTTCTGCAGCCTTCCCACCTCCTCAATACTACCTGCCCCTCCACCTATCTTTGTATCATCGGCAAACTTGGCCAGAATTCCCCCAGTCCCGTCGTCTAGATCGTTAATATATAAAGAGAACAGCTGTGGCCCCAACACTGAACCCTGCGGGACACCACTTGTCACCGGTTGCCATTCCGAAAAAGAACCTTTTATCCCAACTCTCTGCCTTCTGTCTGACAGCCAATCGTCAATCCATGTTAGTACCTTGCCTCGAATACCATGGGCCCTTATTTTACTCAGCAGTCTCCCGTGAGGCACCTTGTCAAAGGCCTTTTGGAAGTCAAGATAGATAACATCCATTGGCTCTCCTTGGTCTAAACTATTTTGTTATCTCTTCAAAGAACTCTAACAGGTTTGTCAGGCACGACCTCCCCATACTAAATCCATGCTGACTTGTCCTAATCCGACCCTGCACTTCCAAGAATTTAGAAATCTCATCCTTAACGATGGATTCTAGAATTTTGCCAACAACCGAGGTTAGGCTAATTGGCCTATAATTTTCCATCTTTTTTCTTGTTCCCTTCTTGAACAGGGGGGTTACAACAGCGATTTTCCAATCCTCTGGGACTTTCCCTGATTCCAGTGACTTTTGAAAGATCATTACTAACGCCTCCACTATTTCTTCAGCTATCTCCTTTAGAACTCTAGGATGTAGCCCATCTGGGCCCGGAGATTAATCAATTTTCAGACCTTTTAGTTTCTCTAGCACTTTCTCCTTTGTGATGGCAACCATATTCAACTCTGCCTCCTGACTTTCCTGAATTGTTGGGATATTACTCATGTCTTCTACTGTGAAGACTGACGCAAAGTACTTATTAAGTTCCCAAGCTGTTCCAAAAAGCCATCCTGTAAACATTCAATGAATTCCCTTTCTTTGGGTCCACTGGCAACATTATTTACCCAGTCCACCTGCATATTGAAGTCCCCCATGATCACTGTGACCTTGCCTTTCTGACATGCCCTTTCTATTTCGTGGTGCATTTTGTGCCCCTGGTCCTGACCACTGTCAGGAGGCCTGTACATAACTCCCATTATGGTTTTTTTGCCTTTGTGGTTCCTCAACTCTACCCACACAGACTCCACATCGTCTGACCCTATGTCGTTTAGTGCTATTGGATTTAATTTCATTTCTAATTAACAAGGCAACCCCGCCCCCTCTACCCACCTCTCTGTCTTTTCGATAGGTTGTAAATCCCTGGATGTTTAACTGCCAGTCCTGAACCCCCTGCAACCACGTCTCTGTGATGCCTACCACATCATACCTGCCAGTCATAATCTGGGCCACAAGCTCATCTACCTTGTTCCGTACACTGCGGGCATTTAAATATAGCACCTTTAATTCCCTATTGACTGTCCCTTTTTGTTTTCTTAGTGTGGTGGACCTTGGTTTACTGAGCCTTTCCATACACTGTCATATTTTGTGAGATGGGGACTATCGTAACCTCTCCTGAGCTCTGTCTTTTCGTGATTTTTTGTAATCCTAAGCAGCTACGCTTCCCACTGATTCCTTCACCTCTTGGTTCCCTGACTTTCCCTTCCCCCCCAATCTCTAGTTTAAAGTCCTATTGACCACCCTATTTACTCTTTTCGCCAGAACACTGGTCCCAGCTCGGTTCAGGTGGAGACCATCCCAACGGTATAGGTCCCGTTGTGAATTGGTGTGAAGAGGTGTGAATTGTCTCAAGCCAGGACAGTTGGTAGGATTTTGCAAGTTCAGGCCTGATGGTGGGGGGTGGATGTAATGCGACATGAATCCAAGATCCCGGTTGAGGCCGCACTCATGCGTGCAGAACTTAGATATAAATTTTTGCTCGGCAATTCTACGTTGTCGCGCGTCCTGATGACCGCCTTGGAGAACGCTTACCCGGAGATCAGAGGTTGAATGGCCTTGACTGCTGAAGTGTTCCCCGACTGGAAGAGAACATTCCTGCCTGGTGATTGTCGCACGATGTTCGTTCATTCGTTGTCACAGTGTCTGCATGGTCTCGCCAATGTACCACGCTTCGGGACATCCTTTCCTGCAGCGTATGAGGTAGACTACATTGGTCGAGTTGCACGAGTATGTGCCGCGTACCTGTTGGGTGGTGTTTCCACGTGTAATGGTGTTATCCATGTCGATGATCTGGCACGTCTTGCAGAGATTGCCCTGGCAGGGTTGTGTGGTGTCGTGGTCGCTGTTCTGAAGGCTGGGTAATTTGCTGCAAACAATGGTTTGTTTGAGGTTGCGCGGCTTTTTGAACGCCAGGAGTCCAACGCCGGCATCTCCACATCATGGCTACCATCTTTATTACATGTTTTCCCACACGTATCTCATACGGCACAGGTCCTGTCCTGCCCTCGACCATTCCTGCTACCCATGTGGGGCTATTCGCATAATTTCTGACCCATACCTTTTCAGCCGCGTTGAACTGCCTTTCTTGGTGAGTGTTGTCGTGGCTCCTGCGTTGGGCCTCTTGGTGTCGCTCTATTCTGCCACCTAAATTCGGGAATCGTAAACTCAGCCGGGTTCGGAGTTGTCTGCACATGAGTAGCTCCGCCGGTGCTGGTGTGGTGTTGTTCTGTAGTCAAATAGCCAGCGCGACAGTTTGGTGTCCAATGCAATGATGCTGCTGACTGTTTCTTCAACCCGACTTTTAAGGTCTGGACAGCTCTCTCTGCCAAACCATTCGATGCCGGGTGGTAGGGTGCCGTCCTTATGTGCCGAATGCCATTTTACTTCAATTTTGTGAAGTCCTGGCTGGTGAAAACTGATCCATTGTCCGAAACACCTCCGGGATACCATGAGTTGCGAACGAGGTGTGAAGTTTAGCTCACCAGGCTAAATCGCTGGCTTTTAAAGCAGACCAAGCAGGCCAGCAGCACGGTTCGATTCCCGTACCAGCCTCCCCGGACAGGTGCCGGAATGTGGCGACTAGGGGCTTTTCACAGTAACTTCATTGAAGTCTACTCATGACAATAAGCGATTTTCATTTCATTTTCATTTCAAGTTTTTCAGTGGTAGCTGTTGAATTTGCAGAGTTCATTTTGTAGACATCTAGCCATTTGGAATGGGCTTCTACTATTACAAAAAACATTGAACCCATAAACGGGCCTGTAAAATAGACATGAAGTCGTGACCATGGTCTACCTAACCATTCCCATGGGTGCAGCGGGGCTGCCGGTGGCACCTTCTACCCTTGTCGGCATTCTTGGCACCCACCTACCAATGCCCCTATGACTATGTCCAGGCCCCGCCACCAGACATATCTACTGGCCAGCATCCTCATTTTTGACTCTCCAAGGTGGCCATGATGTAGTTCAGCCAGTATGGCTCGACGGCCTTGACTTGGAACTATTACTCGAGTCCCTCCCCCCCCCCCCATAGCAGTATCCTATCTTCCACGGTGATCTGCTCTCTTCTGCTCCAGTAAGGGTGGAATTCCACCTGGACCTGTCTTTCCATCTCCCCGTTCACACCATGTGTTTTAGTTTTGATAAAACTGGGTCCCTTTGAGTCCACAAACGGATGTTTTGTGCAGCCACTGGTAGGGTGTCCAGGAAATGTAACGTTATCAACGTTTCCTCTATTTTGGGTACTAATGGCGGGGTGTCCGGTAATGGCAGCCTGCTTAGTGCATTGGCATTTGCCACCCGGGTTCCTGGCCGATGCTCCAGTTGATACTGGTACGCCTCCAGTAGTAGGGCCCAGCATTAGATCGGGGCCGAAGCTATTGGTGGCACCGCTTTGTCTTCTTTCAGCAAACCCAGCAATGGCTTGTGGCCTGTGATTATAGTGAATTTCCGCCCGGAGAAATACTGGTGACATTTCTACACCACAAAGATCACAACCAGTCCTTCCTTTTTAATTTCGGCGTATTTTCGTTCTGCTGCTGCTAACGCCCTGGAAGCAAACGCTATTGGCTGTTCCTGTCTGCTTTGCCCTCCGTGTGCCAAAACTGCACCAACACCATATGGAGAGGCCTCGCACATGAGCACCAACTCTTTCCTGGGGTCGTAGTGTGCCAAGGAGAGCTTTTCTTTGATCTTCCTGAAAGCCATGTCTTGACGGGCGACCACTCCCAGGCTTGTCCCTATTTTAGTAATTGGGGTAGGGGATGCAAGATGGAAGCTCTGTTCTGTATGAACTTTCCGTAGTAAGTCACCAATCCTAAAAAAGATCTTAACTCCTGGATTGTGGTGGTGGCTGGGGCATCTTTAATCGCCCTCACCCAACCAGCCAAAGGATGTAGCCCTGACTTGTCAACCTTGTACCCCAGATAGGTTACGTGAGGTGCTAGAAAAACACATTTCTCCCTCTTTAGGCGCACGCCTGCTGCTGAAAACCTCCTAAGGACTTACTCCAGGTTGTGCAGGTTTCTGCCCTTGTTTTTCCCGTAATGAGGATGTTGTCCAGGTAAATGATGACCTATGTCAGGGGGATGTGAACCGTGTGGCAGGGGGGATGGGAACCGATGCAGGAAGTTGGAAGGTAGTAAAACAGGGACAGAAGCAAAAGGAAGTAAGGGGAAAAGTGCAAGGCAGAGAAGACATAGTCAAAAATCTAAAAGGGCGACAGTACAAGGTACAGTGACTGAGGGGAGATCAGTGAATAGGCCCAGTAATAACAAAAGGAATAAAACTGGAGATGTTAAGATTGAAAACAGAGGTAAAAAAACCAACATAAGTGTACTTTACCTGAATGCTCGTAGTATTTGGAATAAAGTAAATGAGTTGATGGCACAAATCATCGTAAATGACTATGATTTAGTGGCCATTACTGAAACATGGTTAAAGGATGGTCACGACTGGGAGTTAAATATCCAAGGGTATCAAATTATTCGGAAGGACAGAGTGGATGGCTTTTGCGAGTGGGCCTGGTTAACTTAGTATCCGAGTCATTCCTGAGGGTGGCTATGCAGTTGCCTATCCCCCAATGGTAGTCCCTTAACTCAGTTGCACTGGTGTGGCCGTCTACCTCCATCAGAATACCCTATAACTCATGTGCTCCACTTGCCGCTTTTCTGAGGACAAAGCCAGCTGCAATGCTTGTTTACAATCCAGCTCGGCCTCTGCTAACAGACGTTTCTGTATTGCTAAATTATTTATTCCGCACACCAACCGGTCGAGGAGCATCTTATTTAGCGTCAGGCCAAATTCACAAGCCTCTACAAATCGTCTTAATCTTGTTAAAAAATTAGTGACTGACTCCCCGTGTCTCAGAATGCTGAGTAAAACTGGCACCTTCACAGGATCAGAGATGGCATAGGGTCATAGTACTCCTTTACTAAGTCCATCGGTTCCTGGAGAGTTTTCATGTCCGGTGCCTCTGGAAAAGTGAGACTGCGCATAATGGCAAAGGCTGCTGGCCCACACGCGGTCAGCAGAATGACCCGTTGCTTTTCATCCAGAATTATATTGTTTCCCTCTAAAAAAGTACTTCATCCGCTCTACATATTGGGCCCAGTCATCCACTGCAGGGTCAAAAGAGTCCAACTTCCCGAATAAAGGCATTATGCCTGTCAGTGGCTTACCCTCAATATGTGGCAGCTGCTATTGAGCAGGCTCCTTCGGGTCGTTCCGTTTTCCTCATCGCCACTGTAATAAGTCCACAGAGGCAGAAGTCCCTTCAGCAGAATTACTTTTATTTATAAAACCAGCAGCTGAACAACAACAACCATTCCGTCTGCTGTCTACACTGGGAGTGCAGAGGATCTGACACTCCCTGTTATATACAGAGAAAGGGGTTCCCTGATTGGGCCACTAATCAGGCAACTCATATTCCAATTGGCCAATCTCAAAGGCCTGGTCTAAGTCATTGCATGTATCTAACCCTGTGCTGTACCTGGCCTGGGAGTATTTGATGGGGACAGTGTAGAGGGAGCTTTACTCTGTATCTAACCCCGTGCTGTACCTGTCCTGGGAGTGTTTGATGGGGACAGTGTAGAGGGAGCTTTACTCTGTATCTAACCCTGTGCTGTACCTGGCCTGGGAGTATTTGATGGGGACAGTGTAGAGGGAGCTTTACTCTGTATCTAACCCCGTGCTGTACCTGGCCTGGGAGTGTTTGATGGGGGCAGGGTAGAGGGAGCTTTACTCTGTATCTAACCCCGTGCTGTACCTGTCCTGGGAGCGTTTGATGGGGACAGTGTAGAGGGAGCTTTACTCTGTATCTCACCCCGTGCTCTACGTGTCCTGGGAGTGTTTGATGGGTACAGTGTCAAGGGAGCTTTACTCTGTATCTAACCCCGTGCTGTACCTGTCCTGGAAGTCAATGATGGGGACAGTGTAGAGGGAGCTTTACTCTGTATCTAACCCCGTGCTGTACCTGTCCTGGGAGTGTTTGATGGGGACAGTGTAGAGGGAGCTTTACTCTGTATCTAACCCCATGCTGTACCTGTCCTGGGAGTGTTTGATGGGGACAGTGTAGAGGGAGCTTTACTCTGTATCTAACCCCGTGCTGTACCTGGCCTGGGAGTGTTTGATGGGTACAGTGTAGAGGGAGCTTTACTCTGTATCTGTATCTAACCCCATGCTGTACCTGTCCTGGGAGTGTTTGATGGGGACAGTGTAGAGGGAGCTTTACTCTGTATCTAACGCTGTGCTGTACCTGCCCTGGGAGTGTTTGATTGGGACAGGGTAGAGGGAGCTTTACTCTGTATCTAACCCCGTGCTGTACCTGGCCTGGGAGTGTTTGATGGGTACAGTGTAGAGGGAGCTTTACTCTGTATCTAACCCCGTGCTGTACCTGTCCTGGGAGTGTTTGATGGGGACAGTGTAGAGGGAGCTTTACTCTGTATCTAACCCCGTGCTGTACCTGTCCTGGGAGTGTATGATGGGGACAGTGTAGAGGGAGCTTTACTCTGTATCTAACCCCGTGCTGTACCTGTCCTGGGAGTGTTTGATGGGGACAGTGTAGAGGGAGCTTTACTCTGTATCTAACCCCGTGCTGTACTGTCCTGAGAGTGTTTGATGTTTTCAGCGGAATGCATTTCATTTCCAAGCTTCATTGTCTAAATGCGGATTTAAAGTGTTTTTATAAACCAATCGGGACTGAAATGGAAAGGAGGTGTGAAAGATCTCACTTGACTGTGAAGAACACGTCCTTTTGCAGTGAGAAAGACCAACGTGCGTTTTATTCTCAACAGTTGCCTCATTTTACTTCCTGCTCTATAAATCGTGTTTCTCTCCAGTGAGTTGTATTTCTATAGACTGACAGCCAGTACTTGCTGGGGATGATGAGAACATCATGTTCTGCATCAGTACAAGTATTGCAGCAGGAAATGAGACAGTTTAATTGCTCATGTGGTGATTATTCTCTGAGGAAATGATGATTTACTTTCCCACACAGGTCACTCAGCGAAAAAGATCAATCCTCTGATCCCATGAGAGCTTTGCTGGTGTCTGCTGTTCACCAGCCGTAGAATCATTTGAATATATATCCGCATACATTTCTTATATTTGTGCACATGCTTTAATTATTTGAAATCTTTACAATACATTAGACTGTATTAATCCAGTTGCTGTTCTGTAAACTGCACAATAGGATCAACAGGAGGTAATTCCAAGTGATCTATTTTGCAGAGACGAACCTGGTAGAAGAACATATTGAAAAAGAGCAGCTTTTTTTTCTATAATTTTGAAGTGCCCAAATTATATTTCCAATTAAGGGGCAATTTAGTGTGGCCAATCCACCTAGCCTGCACAACATTGGATTGTGGGGGTGAGACCCACACGGACATGGGGAGAATGTGCAAACTCCACATTCAGTGACCCGGGGCCGGGATCGAACTCAGGCCCTCGGCGCCGCGTGGCAGTAGTGCTAACCACTGCGCCACTGTGCTGCCCGAAAGAGCAGTTATTTATGGAGAATGACCCACGGCATTTCATAAAGCAGGAAAGGTGCATGGAAATTGTCCAGAATTTTCAGGTTCCTCCCGCAGATCCATAGGTTCCCCTAGAATCCCTCAGTGGCAGAAGGGGGCCTTTTGGCCCATCTGGTCTGTACCGACCCTCTCTCTGAAAGAACACCCTGCCTAGGCCCACTTCCCCATCCTATCCCGGTAACCACACCTAACTGTGGGAGGAAACAGACCCTGCAGCTGTAAGGCAGTGGTGCTAACCATTGTGCCACCATGTCGGCCACAGTGCGACTTGTCACCTCCGCAAGATCAGACCGGCTGCTCAGAGCTGGATTTACAATGAAACTCAGCCTAGCCACAAGGCCCTGAACAATATGGCGGGGGTGGGGGGAGCGGGGGGAGAATACCGGCAGTGCCATTGGCCCTCAGTCAGAGTGTGATAACTCTTCATTCGCTGATAGCTCTGTCATCAGGCGATGCAGAGCGACCTCAGACTCTGATGGGCCGAGTTCCCTCAGAGCAGGAAAACAGACTGGCCTAATGTCGAGGCGTGTGAGGAATCAGAGACGACTATGCTAGCATTTAGATTTAGATTTATTGTCATGTGTACTGAAGCACAGTGAAAAATATTGTTTTTCGTACAGTTCAGACAGATTGTTCCATACATGAAAAACATAGGACATACAATAAATACACAATACATAGACACAGACATCAGGTGAAGCACAAGGTGTGTAGTACTACTCAGTAGAGAAGATGGGAGAGAGATCGGTTCAGCCCATAAGAGGGTCATTTAGGAGTCTGGGAACAGCGGGGAAGAAGCTGTTTTTGAACATGTTCGTGCGTGATCTCAGACTTTTGTATCTTTTGCCCAATGGAAGAACAAAGAACAATATAACACAGGAACAGGCCATTCGGCCCTCCAAGCGTGCGCCGATCACGTGTCCTATCTAGAACAACCGCCTATATTCTTCTATTGCCCGTCTGTTCATGTGCCTATCCAGATAAGTCTTAAAGGTCGCTATCGTATCTGCCTCAACCACCTCACATGGCAGTACATTCCAGGCCACCATCACCCTCTGTGGTAAATACTTCCCCCACACATCTCCACTGAACCTATTCCCCCTCACCTTGAACCTTGAGGGGCTGGTTTAGCACACTGGGCTAAATCGCTGGCTTTTAAAGCAGACCAAGGCAGGCCAGCAGCACGGTTCAATTCCCGTACCAGCCTCCCCGAACAGGCGCCGGAATGTGGTGACTAGGGGCTTTCCACAGTAACTTCATTGAAGCCTACTCGTGACAATAAGCGATTTTCATTTCATTCATTTTCATTTTTCACCTGTGCCTCTTGTTATTGTCATTTCCGCCCTGGGAAAAAGCCTCCAACTGTTCACCCTACCTATACCCCTCATAATTTGATAAACCTCTATCAGGTCACCCCTCAGCCTCCGTCTCTCTCGGGGAGAACAATCCCAATTTATTCAATCTCTCCTCATAGTTAATACCCTCCAGACCAAGCAACATCCTGGTAAACCTTTTCTGTAGTCTCTCCAAAGCCTTCACATCCTTCTGGTAGTGCGGTGACCAGAATTGGACACAGTATTCCAAATGTGGCCAAAACAACATTCTATATAATTGTAACATAATTGGTGAGCTTTTATACTCGTTACCCCGTCCTATGAAGGCAAGCATGCCATATGCATTTCCCACTATTTCCACCTGTGCTGCCACTTTTAAGGAACTGTAGACCTGCACGCCCAGATCTCTCTGTGTGTCTGTGCTCCTGATGGTTCTGCCATTTATTTTATAGCTCCCACCTAAATTGGATCGACCAAAATGCATCACCTCACATTTGTCCGGGTTAAATTCCATCTGCTATTTCTCTGCCTAATTCTGCAGCCTATCTATATCCTGCTGTATTTTCTGACAATCTTCATCACTATCCGCAACTCCTGCAAACTCAATATCATCCACAAACATGCTAATCAGACCCGCTACATTTTCTTCCAAGTCATTTATATATATTACAACAGCAGAGGTCCCAGAACTGATCCCTGCGGAACACCACTAGTTACCGACCTCCATTCGGAAAAACACCCTTCCACTGATATCTTCTATGGCCAAGCCAGTTCTGAATCCATCCAGCTAGTTCACCCCTGACCCCGTGTGATTTAATCTTTTGCACCAGCCTGCCATGAGGGGCCTTATCAAATGCTTTACTAAAGTCCATGTAGACAACATCCACAGCCCTTCCATCATCAATTAGTAAGATATGACCTCCCTCGCACAAAACCATGTTGCCTGTCGCTAATAAGACCATTCACTTCCAAATGTGCATGGATCCTGGACTGGATTCTCCGGTTGCCGATGCCGAAATGCCGTTCAGCGAACGGTCGGAGAATCACAGTTCCCGACCAAATTGGGGGCGGTGCCGCTTTCGCGATGCTCCACCCCCTCCAAAGTGGCGTACTCGCAGAGTATGCCGCACTATGTATCAACGGCCTCAGGACGCTGCCTGAAGCCCGCCCCCGATGCTCCGCCCCCGACCAGCCGAGTTCCCGGCGGCGCCGGTCGCGTGTGGTCTCATCTGTTGGGAACTCGGCGTGGCAGCTGCGGACTCAGTCCAGCACCGCCACAGTCTGGAGAGGGCCAATCCACGGGCAGGGGGGACTTTATTAGGGGTTGGGGGAACTGTGTGGGGGGGGGTGGTCTGGGGCTTGCAAGCCAGCCAAAGGGTGGGCACTATTTTGCAGGCCAGGTTCATGAGCAGCCTCCGCCATGTAATAATAATAATAATAATTACTTTTTGTCACAAGGAGGCTTCAAATGAAGTTACTGTGAAAAGCCCCTCGTCGCCACATTCCGGTGCCTGTTCGCGGAGGCTGGTACGGGAATTGAACCGTGCTGCTGCCTTGTTCTGCATTACAAGCCAGCTGTTTAGCCCACTGTGCTAAACCAGCCTCTATCGGTACAGCCATTTTTCAGGCATTAAAAGCCACCATTCCCATGCTGCCGTGGGGACATAGCCCTAGAATCGGAGAATCCAGCCCCCTATCTCTGAGAATCTTTTCCAACAATTTCACCTTCACTGACATCAAGCTCACTGGCCTATAATTACCCGGGTTATCCTTGCTACCCTTCTTAAATAACAGGATAACGTTGGTTATCCTCCAATCCTCTGGGATCTCACCTGTGGCCAATGAGGAAACAAAGATTTCTGTCAGAGGCCCAGCGATTTCATCTCTTGTCTCCCTCATTAATCTGGGATAGATGCCATCTGGTCCTGGGGATTTGTCTAAATTAATGCTTTTTAAATACACCAAACACTTCCTCCCTCATAATAATGAACTGTTCTGAAGTATTTACATATTCCTCTGAGACACCACCAGTCATCGTGTCCCTTTCCTTTGTGAACACCAATGCAAAATATTCATTAAGGACTGTCATAATATGCATCCACGTATATGATGGAGTGCAGAAAGGCAGTGATTAACACACAGGATGACCAGTGATTACACAGAACACAGCAGCTAATCACCAGACAGGCCACGGCCACTATAAAGCCAGAGGGCACCAGTTTTCCCGCTCTCCCGGGATCCAGCCTCTGAGACAGACAGAGCTCATGAGCAGCAGCCAGTACAAACACCATGTGGTAGTCAGTTAGTCTGGTCAGGCTAGCCTCAGGTCTCCAGTCAAGTCAGCATAGTGTCAACCCACAGTTAAGCATGTATTACAGTTAGTTGTTCAATAAAATCGTGTTGCATTTCTTCAAGTGTTGGAAGCCTGTCTCTCTCTACACTGCATCAAATGCAGTCCACATAGACCCAGCTTACCCAATTGATGCACGATCAAGTGCACAAAAAACACAGATTGGTACAACTGTGGCTTTATTACAGTCAGATGCGTGGCCTCCTACTGCAGCTGGCAAAATGGCTGAGCAGAGGAGAACATGCAAATTTATACTCCTTATGGGCGGAGCTAGCCGGCAGGGGCTACCGGCGAACCTGTAGTGCAGGCCCTACCTTACATCCCCTAATACAGGTGTACAGTGGTTCACCACATTCACCCCCTGTTAAAAATGAGTCCGGCGGGGGTGGCATGGAACTATATACAGTTTTCCAAATAATTTACAGCGGGGAGGGAAAAAAAATGTCCATTTTGATGGTCCGGTGCCCGTCGGAGGTTCAGTAGATCCGGTGCTTTGACGGTTCGCTGGGAGCGACGTAACGGTGGCGGCAATGTCGGTGCTGGCGGTGCTGGTGTTGCCGACGTCGGGTGCTGGCGGTGTTGGTGCTGGCCAGTAGTCGGATTACCCCGGGAGCGTGCTGAAATCTTCCTCGTCCTCTTGCGTGGGAAGGGGAAGGGGATATGGACCTAGTGAGGTTAATGTTGGGAGCGCCAGGGGAGGGGAGGGTGGCGCATGGGTGGGGGAGTGTGTTGGAGTGGAACCTGAGGGAGCCAGGTCCCTGAGGGAGACATTATCTTGGCGGCCATCGGGGAACTCCACGTAGGCATACTGGGGGTTGGCGTGGAGCAAGTGTACCCTGTCCACCAAGGGGCCCGCCTTGTGGAGTCGGACGTGCCTACGTAGAAGGACGGGTCCTGGAGCTGTGAGCCAAGTCGGGAGCGACACCCCGGATGTGGACTTTCTGGGGAAGGCAAAAACACGTTCATGGGGTGTGTTGTTAGTAGCGGTGCACAGCAGTGACTGAATGGAATGGAGCGCGTCAGGGAGGACCTGCTGCCAGCGAGAGGCTGGGAGGTTCCTGGACCGTAGGGCCAGCTGGACGGCCCTCCATACCGTCCCGTTCTCCCTCTCTACCTGCCCGTTTCCCCGGGGGTTATAGCTGGTCGTCCTGCTGGAAGCGATACCCCTGCTGAGCAGGAACTGACGCAGCTTATCGCTCATGAATGAGGATCCCCTGTCGCTGTGGATGTAGGCGGGGAATCCGAACAGAGCGAAGATTGTATTAAGGGCCTTGATGGTGGTGGCAGACGTCATATCGGGGCATGGGATTGGGAAGGGCAATCTGGAGAACTCATCGACCACACTGAGAAAATACGTGTTACGGTCGGTGGAGGGGAGGGGCCCTTTGAAATCCACGCTGAGGCGTTCAAAGGGGCGGGACGCTTTCACCAGGCGCTTGCGGTCTGGCTGGTAGAAGTGCGGTTTGCACTCCGCACAGACCTGGCAGTCTCTGGTGACTGTCCGTACTTACTCGACGGAGTAGGGCAGATTGGAAGCTTTGACGAGGTGGTACAGTCGTGTGACTCCCGGGTGACAAAGGCTGTCGTGCAGGGCCCGGAGTCGATCTACTTGTGCGCTGGCACATGTACCTCGGGAAAGGGCGTCTGGGGGGCTCGTTGAGTTTGCCGGGGCGATACAAAATCTCGTAATTATAGGTGGAGAGCTCGATTCTCCACCGCAAGATTTTATCATTTTTGATCTTGCCCCGCTGCATGTTGTTGAGCATGAAGGCTACCGACCGTTGGCCAGTGAGGAGAGTGAATCTCCTCACTGATTGGAGGTAATGCCTCCAGTGCTGCACAGCTTCAACGATAGCTTGGGCCTCTTTTTTGACGGATGACTGCCGGATTTCAGAGGCATGAAGGGTGCGGGAAACGAATGCCACGGATCTGCCTGCCTGGTTTAGAGTGGCGGCGGGGGCGACGTCTGAAGCGTTGCTTTCTACTTGAAAGGGGAGTGCCTCGTCTACTACATGCATCCCGGCCTTGGCTATGTCTGCTCTGACCTGGGCGAAGGCGTGTTGTGCCTCGGCCGCAAGGGGCAATTGAGTGGACTGTCTGAGTAGGCGGGCCTTGTCTGCATAGCTTGGGACCCACTGGCCGTAGTAGAAGAACCCCAAGCAGCGTTTGAGGGCCTTGGGGCAGTGGGGAGGGGAAGCTCCATGACGGGGCGCATATGGTCAGGTTTGGGCCCCAGAGGTCCGTTTTGGAATACATAGCCGAGGATGGCTAGGTGGGTCGTGCAGAACACACACTTCTCTTTGTTGTACGTAAGGTTGAGGAGAGTGGCGGTGCGGAGGAATTTAGCGAGGTTGGCGTCGTGGTCCTGCTGGTCATGGCCACAGATGGTGACATTGCCGAGGTACGGAAATGTGGCCCGCAAACCGTACCGGTCAACCATTCGGTCCATCTCCCTTTGGAAGACCGAGACCCCGTTAGTGACGCCGAAGGGAACCCAAAGGAATTGATAGAGCCGACCATCCGCTTCGAAGGCAGTGTATGGACGGTCCGATTTCTGAATGGGGAGCTGGTGGTAGGCGGATTTCAGGTGAATTGTTGAGAAGACCCGGTACTGCGCAATCTGATTGACCATCTCAGATATGCGTGGGAGGGGGTACGCGTTGAGCTGCGTGTACCGATTGATGGTCTGGCTGTAGTCCACGACCATTCTGTGTTTCTCCCCCATTTTTACTACTGCCACTTGAGCTCTCCAGGGGCTATTGCTGGCCTCGATGCTACCTTCCCGAAGCAGCTGCTGGACTTCGGAGCTGATGAAGGTCTTGTCTTGGGTGCTGTACCGTCTGCTCCTGGTGGCGACGAGCTTGCAATCCACAGTTAGATTGGCAAAGAGGGAGGGGGGTCAACCTTGAGGGTCGCGAGGCCGCAAACGGTGAGTGGAGGTAGGGGCCTGCCGAATTTGAGGGTGAGGCTCTGGAGATTGCACTGAAAATCCAGGTCCAGCAATAGTGCAGCGCAGAGGTTGGGAAGGACGTAGAGGCGGAAACCACTGAATTCTACGCCCTGGACAGTGAGAGTGACCGTGCAGAACCCTCGGATCGAGACAGAGTGGGATCCAGAGGCCAGGGAGATCCGTTGGTTGGTGGGGTGGACCGCAAGGGATCAGCGCCTTACCGTATCTGGGTGTATGAAGCTTTCGGTGCTCCCAGAGTCCAGCAGGCAAGAGGTCACGTGGCCATTGATTTTCACCGTTGCCGAAGCGGTGGCCAGGTTATGAGGATGAGACTGGTCCAGTGTCATTGAGGCGAGCTGCGGGTGGTCGTCCGAGGTTTCAGATGTAGAGTGTCGGCAACCCAGATCTGGCGTTCCAGCCCCGTGGGGGAGACAAAATGGCGGTGTCCGGAGATCCTGTAGGGAACAAAATGGCGGCGCCCATGGAGCGCACATTGCGGGGGCGGGGCAAGATGGTGGCACCCATGGGCCGCACTTGGACTGAGTGGCGATGGCGGCGCCCGCTGGCCGCACCTGGCCCTGGGAGGAGAAGATGGCGGCGCCCACTGGCCGCACATGGCCCTGGGAGGAGAAGATGGCGGTGCCCACTGGCCGCACGTGGACCTGGGGGGAGAAGATGGCGGCGCCCACTGGTCGCATGTGTTCCCGGGAGGAGAGGATGGCGGCGCCCATTGTGCGTTCAGCAGTGGGAGGGGGCGATTGCGGGCGCGATAGCGGCGACTGCATGGGCCTGGCACACAGCTGCAAAGTGGCCCTTTTTACCGTAGGACTTGCAAGTGGCAGCACGGGCGCGGTGTGCTTCTGATGACCGCAGAAGTAACAGCGGGAACGCCGGGGTGCGCGGATTGGCGGGTGGCGCAGGCGTGTTGAGTAGGCAGGGCCCCAGCCAGGGGGGTCATTTACAGGGTCCAGGAGGGATAGGACGGATGGGCCACCAGGTGAGCGGGGTAGGCCTGGAGTTTACGAGATGCGACTGTCATGGAGAGCGCTAAAGTTTTTGTCTCCGTTAGGCCGTGTGTGCTCCTTCCAGCAGTCATTGTCGGATGGGGTCCGATGCAATCCCCGTTACAAACGTGTCGCGCATGAGGAGATTGGAGTGTTCTGTGGCCGTAACGGCCTGACAGTCACAGTCCCGTACGAGTGGGATTAGAGCCCGCCAGAAGTCTTCGATAGACTCACCAGGGAGTTGAGCGTGAGTGGCAAGTACATGCCTGGCGAAGAGCGTGTTTGCTTTTTGGGCATAGTTCTCTTTTAGGAATGCCATCGCTTCCGCGTAACCCGGGGCATCCTGGATCAATGTGAACACTTTGGAGCTCAACCTGGCGTATGAGACCTGAATCTTCTGAGCCTCCGTCGGCGTGGGGGTCGCAGCGTTGATGCAAGCCTCAAAATAAGCTAGCCAATGATTAAAGTCCTTTCTGGCGTCGGGCAAGTGCGGATCCATCTGGAGGCGATCTGGTTTGGTTCTGATATCCATCTCTTAGTAAATCTGACTGTAATAAATTGATGCACGATCAATTGCACAAAAGACTCAGATTGGTACAACTGTGGCTTTATTACAGTAAGATGCGTGGCCTCCTACTGCAGCTGGCAAAATGGCTGATCAGAGGAGGACACGCATATTTATACGGCTCCTTATGGGCGGAGGTAGCCGGCAGGGGCTACCGGCGAACCTGTAGTGCAGGTCCTACCTTACATCCCCTAATACAGGTGCACACAGTGGTTCACCACACCAACACATCAAGGACCTTCTTCCTTTGGTTCTATGCATAATTTCCCTCCTTTGTCCTTGAGTGGACCAACTCTTTCTCTAGCTACCCTCTTATTCCTAATATACGTACAACATGCCTTGGGATTCTCCTTAATTTTGTCTGCCAAGGACATTTCGTGACCCCTTTTTGCCCTCCTTACTGCTTGCTTAAACTCCAGCACAGTGGGTCCTGCCATAGTGTGACCTGCTTCACCGCAGTGAGAAAATTCCAGCTATTGTCTTTTATTCAATCTTTTCTCAGTGGGTAACACTCTCATCTCAGTGTCAGAAGATCCTGTGTTCAAGATGTTTGTAACAGCTTTAAAAAATCAGCAACAAGTTTGTCAAACATGATTTTGTATTGATAAATCCATGTTGACATGTCCAATCAGATCTGGCAATTTAAAGGCCTTTTCTTTTAATCTTATACAATTCTTAACTTCCTTTGTTAGCCATGATTAGCTGACTTTTCTTTTGGAGTTGAGGTTAGGTTAGTGGAGAACTGGCCCAGACATGATGAGCCTTCTGTGCCCTAATCATTCTGTGATTCCTTTCAAACATTCTGAAAAACAATGACACATTCCACAGGCATTTTCGTGAATGCTATTTCCTTAGTTTAGTACTTCCAGATCAAATGTAATCACCAGTGCTCTTCAAGGAATGAAAATAGGGGGGAAGAATTAGAGCACTTTTAAAAAAATATATTCATGGCTTGTGGGCATTGCTGGTTGGGCCAGCATTGATTGCCCATCCCTAATTACAAAGAATAAAGTACAGTACAGCATAGGAACAGGCTCTTCAGCCACCAAACCTGTACCGCTCATGATACCACCCTTGGCCAAAATCCTCAGCACTTCCTTGTGCCGTATCCCACTATACCCATCCTTTCCGTGTGTTTGAAAGCCGTTAATGTATCTGCTTCCACAACTTCTCCCCGCAGCACGTTCCTGGCACTCACCACCCTCTGATTAAAAAACCTGCCTCGCACATCTCCTCTAAACTTTGCCCCACAGGCCTTAAACCTATGGCCCCTGGTGACTGACCCCTCCACCCTGGGAAAGAGTGCCTGCCCATCCACTCTATCCATGCCCCTCATAAATCTTGTAGACCTCTATCAGGTCACCCGTCAACCTCCGTCTTTCCAATGAAAACAGTCCGAGTCTATTCAGCCTCTCCGCATAGCTAACACCCTCGCAGACCAGGCAACACCCTGGTAAACCTCCTCTGCACCTTCTCCAAAGCCTCCACATCCTTCTGGTAGTGTGGCGACCAGAATTGTGCGCAATATTCCAGTGCGGCCTTGCCAAGGTTCTGTACAACTGTAGCATGACTTGCCAGTTTTTATACTCGATGCCCCATCCACTGAAGGCAAGCATTCCGTATGCTTTCTTGACCACCTTGTCCACTTGTGTTGCCACCTTCAAAGATGTGTGAACATGTATGCCCAGATCTCTCTGACTTTTTGTTTCCTCAGAGTTTTGCCATTTACGGTGTATTTCCCCTCTATGTTAGACCTACCAAAATGCACTACCTCACATTTGTCTGATTAAACTCCATTTGCCAATTCTCTGCCCAAGTATCCAACCTATCTATGTCCTGCTGTATTGTCTGACAATCCTCAACACTGTCAGCCACTCCACCAACCTTGGTGTCAACCGCCAACTTATTAATCAGACCGGCTACATTTTCCTCCAAATGTATACTGCAAACAACAGAGCCAGTAAATCTAGTAAACGGGCAGTTACCTCCATTAGAAATATAAATTATTCATGTGGGCCTCCCAAGGAATTATTTTGAAGATTATTACGATCCCAGACCAGACGCCAACAGCAGAGAGGATACTGGACCGAAACTCCAATATTTTAGTTTATTTTAAGACTTGCCGGAAAGAATGATTCGCTCCAGGAGTGATTACATGAAAAAAATAGTGCTTTGTTATTTCTAAAACAAAACTTTATTATGAATACAATAACAACATTTTAACTTCACATCCAAAAAAGAACAGTTTACAATTACCCTTGACCACAATGACTCAATTTCCCATTAAACAATAAAAAAAGAATCATACAGTTTTCAATCTAAGTTGAAACTCAGCCGAGCATAGATTAATACTTGCTTTACACAACAGATTCTGGCTCTGGTTGGAACCCCTTCAGACTCTGGCATAACATAATCATTTATTTTGAAAAACATGACCATTGCAGTCAAACACACTCTGACCCCAAGCTTATTTTTGCCAGACTGCAAAACTGAGGAGAATCAAAGTGAATTCCTGGGAGATGTGGCATGTCTTTATTTGGTCTGAGGAGAAGTTAAATAACCTCACCACATTGTATGCTTTTTCCTTTGCTTTTATGCTGTCCTTGACTTCCCTCATCAGCCATGGATGCCTTGTCTTCCCCTTAGTATGTTTCCTCTTCCTTGGGATGAATTTCTGTTGTGCCTCTCTAATAACCCCCAAAAACGTCTGCCATTGCTGTTCCACTGTCTTCCCTGCTAGGTTCCCCTTCCAATCAACTCTGGCCAGCTCCCTCTCAAACTGCAGGGTAAATTCTATCATATTGTGGACACTGCTCCCTAAGGGTTCCTTCACTTTAAGTCCCAAAGCAAGTCTGCCTCATTACACATCACCAAATCCAGAATTGCCTGTTCTCCAGTAGGTTCTGTCACAAGCTACTCCAAAAAAACATCTCTTCGACATTTCACAAATTCCTTTTCTTGGGATCCACTATCAACATTATTTTCCCAGTCCACCTGCATATTGAAGTCCTCCATGATTATTGCAATATTACCTTTCTTCTATGCCTTTTCTAACTCCTGATTTATTTTCTGCCCCACATAAGACCACAAGACCATAAGACATAGGAGCAGAATTAGGTCATTCGACCCTTTCGATCATGGCTTATATTCTTCTCAGCCCCATTCTCCTGTCTTCGCCCTGATCTCCTTATTAATCAAGATCCTATCTGTCTCTGTCTTGAAGACACTCAGAGATTTGGCCTCCACAGCCTTCTGCGGCAAAGAGTTCCCCAGATTCACCACCCTCTGGTTGAAGAAATGCCTCCTCATCTCTGTTTTAAAGGATCGCCCCTTTAGTCTGAGATCATGTCCTCCGGTTCTATTTTTTCCTACAAGTGGAAACATCCTCTCCACGACCATTCTATCCAGGCCTCTCAGTATCAAGATCCTTATTAATCAAGATCCTATCTGTCTCTGTCTTGAAGACACTCAGTGATTTACGGTATTTTACGGTGATTTGGGAGTCCTTGGTCCTTGAAGAGCACCGGTGATTACATTTGATCTGGAAGTACTAAACTGAGGAAATAGCATTTCCATACTTGGGAGTTCTTGTTCACGATTCTCTTAAGGTTAACGCGCAGGTTCAGTCGGCAGTTAAGAAGGCAAATGCAATGTTAGCATTCATGTCGAGAGGGCTAGAATACATGACCAGGGATGTACTTCTGAGGCTGTATAAGGCTCTGATCAGACCCCATTTGGAGCATTGTGAGCAGTTTTGGGCTCCGTATCTAAGGAAGGATGTGAGGATTGAATGGCGAAGCAGACTCGATGGGCCATGTGGCCTAATTCTGCTCCTATGTCTTATGTTTTTATGGCCCTTTATTCACTGCGGTGAGATTAATAGGCACAGTTACCAGGTTATATGAGTACTGATCTTTTGCGCTATTCTCTTGAAAGGTGATGACGAAATCAAGATAAAAGATGGACTTCACAAAGCCAAAGTCGTTTCGTCCATTTCTCTCTCTGTAGGTGAAAGTGTTATATCACAGGATGTGGAGAGCAGCCCTGGGACCAGGTAAGGTTTAATGCAGACAAGGCAGGATCTCTGTGTGATTGGCATTTCGTGCAACTTGGAGTTTCATGTAAATCCCTCTTGCAGCATCAGTTATTGCCAGCCTCAGTCTACTTTCACTGATCATGTTGCGTGATCTTGGCTAAAATTCACATACGATATGAAATGAAATGAAATGAAAATCGCTTATTGTCACGAGTAGGCTTCAATGAAGTTACTGTGAAAAGCCCCTAGTCGCCACATTCCGGCGCCTGTCCGGGGAGGCTGGTACGGGAATCGAACCGTGCTGCTGGCCTGCTTGGTCTACTTTAAAAGCCAGCGATTTAGCTCAGTGAGCTAAACCAGCCCCCGATAAAACATATATCTGTCGACATGCACAGTTTACATCAAATTTACCAATTTCCGTTCTGATTTTAATTGATTTTGGGGATATCGGCACCATTGGTAATGCTAGCGTTGCTTGTCCATTCCGATTTTAAAGAACAGAGCCGGTTCACTCGAGAGTTAAGACTCAGCCAATTTGTGTGGGTGTGGCATAAGAACATAAGAACATAAGAACTAGGAGCAGGAGTAGGCCATCTGGCCCCTCGAGCCTGCTCCGCCATTCAATTAGATCATGGCTGATCTTTTGTGGACTCAGCTCCACTTTCCGGCCCGAACACCATAACCCTTAATCCCTTTATTCTTCAAAAAACTATCTATCTT
Source organism: Scyliorhinus canicula (assembly GCF_902713615.1). Classification (NCBI taxonomy): domain Eukaryota; kingdom Metazoa; phylum Chordata; class Chondrichthyes; order Carcharhiniformes; family Scyliorhinidae; genus Scyliorhinus; species Scyliorhinus canicula. The sequence continues at coordinate 4,055,302 of NC_052151.1, read as the reverse complement.
TACCTTAAAAACATGTAATGAAGGAGCCTCAACTGCTTCACTGGGCAAGGAATTCCATAGATTCACAACCCTTTGGGTGAAGAAGTTCCTCCTAAACTCAGTCCTAAATCTACTTCCCCTTATTTTGAGGCTATGCCCCCTAGTTCTGCTGTCACCCGCCAGTGGAAACAACCTGCCCGCATCTATCCTATCTATTCCCTTCATAATTTTAAATGTTTCTATAAGATCCCCCCTCATCCTTCTAAATTCCAACGAATACAGTCCCAGTCTACTCAACCTCTCCTCATAATCCAACCCCTTCAGCTCTGGGATTAACCTAGTGAATCTCCTCTGCACACCCTCCAGCGCCAGTACGTCCTTTCTCAAGTAAGGAGACCAAAACTGAACACAATACTCCAGGTGTGGCCGCACTAACACCTTATACAATTGCAACATAACCTCCCTAGTCTTAAACTCCATCCCTCTAGCAATGAAGGACAAAATTCCATTTGCCTTCTTAATCACCTGTTCAGCTTTTCTAAACAAAAAAGTGAACATTTGTTTAGCTGTTATTTTATTTTAAACCAACCTTCTGTGACTCATGCACTAGCACACCCAAGTCTCTCTGCACAGCGGCATGCTTTAATATTTTATCGTTTAAATAATAATCCCGTTTGCTGTTATTCCTACCAAAATGGATAACCTCACATTTGTCAACATTGTATTCCATCTGCCAGACCCTAGCCCATTCACTTAACCTATCCAAATCCCTCTGCAGACTTCCAGTATCCTCTGCACTTTTCGCTTTACCACTCATCTTAGTGTCATCTGCAAACTTGGACACATTGCCCTTGGTCCCCAACTCCAAATCATCTATGTAAATTGTGAACAATTGTGGGCCCAACACGGATCCCTGAGGGACACCACTAGCTACTGATTGCCAACCAGAGAAACACCCATTTATCCCAACTCTTTGCTTTCTATTAATTAACCAATCCTCTATCCATGCTACTACTTTACCCTTAATGCCATGCATCTTTATCTTATGCAGCAACCTTTTGTGTGGCACCTTGTCAAAGGCTTTCTGGAAATCCAGATATACCACATCCATCGGCTCCCCGTTATCTACTGCACTGGTAATGTCCTCAAAAAATTCCACTAAATTAGTTAGGCATGACCTGCCTTTAACGAACCCATACTGCGTCTGCCCAATGGGACAATTTCTATCCAGATGCCTCGCAATTTCTTCCTTGATGATAGATTCCAGCATCTTCCCTATTACCGAAGTTAAACTCACTGGCCTATAATTTCCTGCTTTCTGCCTACCTCCTTTTTTAAACAGTGGCGTCACGTTTGCTAATTTCCAATCCACCGGGACCACCCCAGAGTCTAGTGAATTTCGGTAAATTATCACTAGTGCATCTGCAATTTCCCTAGCCATCTCTTTTAGCACTCTGGGATGCATTCCATCAGGGCCAGGAGACTTGTCTACCTTTAGCCCCATTAGCTTGCCCATCACTCCCTCCTTAGTGATAACAATCCTCTCAAGGTCCTCACCTGTCATAGCCTCATTTCTATCAGTCGCTGGCATGTTATTTGTGTCTTCCACTGCGAAGACCGACCCAAAAAACCTGTTCAGTTCCTCAGCCATTTCCTCATTTCCCATTATTAAAACTCCCTTCTCATCCTCTAAAGGACCAATATTTACCTTAGCCACTTTTTTTTGTCTTATATATTTGTAAAAACTTTTACTGTCTGTTTTTATATTCTGAGCAAGTTTACTCTCATACTCTATCTTACTCTTACTTGGCATCACAGCCAAGCTCAGAGAAGGTGAGGGCAGTGCTCTCCTTCCCCTCAAGGATATTAGTGAAGCAGCTGGGTTTTTAGTGACAATCTGATAACGTCCTGGACATTGTGTTGTGTGACCCACAATAGTATTGACAAAATAAATCTCTTCCATATATCTTGTTCCTTTCTGGGAGGTTCTGATTAATGGGAACAGGATCCAATATTATCCAAAACCTATGTGGACACTTTAATTTAATTTCATTTTCATAATTCAAGCTGCTGTCAAATCTAATTTGCTGGCAAACCCAGGTTGGACACTGGCCAATGCCACTGGGCCAATAGCAGAGATGGACATGTGATGACACTTCAGGCAAGTCCAGTCGGCACTGACTTGGTTTGGCTGGTGAAGTTTTACAAAGTCATCAGGTTAACATTCTCATTGATCTCATTGCTGTTTTTAAGAACTTGCCACACAGGAAATCACATGTGATTGTTTATATGTAAAGCACTTTGGGATGTCCTGAGGGTATGAAAGATGCCTTTCGAGTATGTGTTCGGTCTTCATATGGGTGCTACCCTAAACTGGTAGGTGCTGTGGGCATGTGGCTGAGATCAAGAATGGGATATAATCTTGGCTGAAAAATCAGGGGCAAAATTCTCCCCTACCCGGCGGGGCGGGGGGTCCCAGCGTAGCGGAGTGGCGCCAACCACTCCGGCGTCGGGCCTCCCCAAAGGTGCAGAATTCTCCGCACCTTTAGGGGCTAGGCCCGCGCCGGAGTGGCACCCGCTCCGCCGACTGGCACCAATGGCCTTTGTCGCCATGCCGCCCGGCGTCGGGGCTGGCCAAAAGGCCATCGCCGGTCGGCGTGAGTCCGCACACGCGCCGGAGTGTCAGCGGCCGCTGACGTCACCACCGACGCATGCGCGGTGGAGGGGGTCTCTTCCCCGTCCGCCATGGTGGAGGCCGTGGTGGCAGCGGAAGAAAAAGAGTGCCCCCATGGCACAGGCCCGCCCGCCGATCGGTGGGCCGCGATCGCAGGCCAGGCCACCGTGGGGGCACTCCCCAGGGTGCGATTGCCCCGCGTTTCCCCCCCCCAGGACCCCGTGCCCGCTTGCGCCGCCTGCTCCCACCAGCGCAGAGGTGGTTTAAGCCACGTCGGCGGGAGAGGCCTGACAGCGGCGGGACTTCGGCCCATCGCGGGCCGCAGAATTGCTGCGGGGGAGCCTGCCGATCCGCCCCCGCCGATTCCCGGGTAGCGGAGAATTCTGGCCACGGCGGGGGCGGGATTTACACCGGCCCCGGGTGATTCCCCGACCCTGCGGGGAGTCGGAGAATTCAGCCACAGAAGATTGCCAAAGGGAGACATTATGAATACAGCATGAAGGAAGATAATAATCCTATCCAAGATATTAACAGATCAGCACAAGGTAGTTTGAAGTACAGCTGCTGCTTTCTTTCTCCTCCCAATCACTTTGGAACATTGTCAAGTCCCCATATTTACAAAGGAAATGGATGATGCGGATATAGCAGTCCAAGTAATCCAGAAGGAACACTGTGAGATGTTGGACAGATCAACATAAAGAGAGAGGAAGTACTCGAAGGATTAGAATCCTTGAAAGTCGCCAGGGTCAGATAGATTGTTTCTGAGGCTACTGGAGGAGGTCAGGGAGGAGGAGATAGCAGATAATAATAATAATCGCTTACTGTCACAAGCAGGCTTCAATGAAGTTACTGTGAAAAGCCCCTAGTCGCCACATTCTGGCACCTGTTCGGGGAGGCTGGTACGGGAATTCAACCTGCGCTGCTGTCGTGTTCTGCATTACCAGCCAACTGTTTAGCCCGGTGTGCTAAACCAGCCCCAGAGGCTCTGAGGATGATTTTCCATTCCTCTCTAGATACAGGGGAGGTACCGGAGCACTGGAGAAATGCAAGCGTGGTCCCATTGTTTAAAAAGGAATCAAAGGAAATGCCAAATAATTATAGGCCAGTTCGTCATATGTCACTGGTGGGCAAATTAGTAGAATCAATCCTGAGAGATGGGATTAACTGTCACATAGAAAGGCATTGTCTAGTTGGGGATAGTCATCATGGATTTGTAAAAGGAAGGTCTTGCCTCACAAATTTGATTGAATTCTTTGAGGAAGTGACAAGAAGAGTTGATGAAGGTAGTGCAGTGGATGTGGTGTACATGGATCTTAGCAAGGAGTTTGACAAAGACCCACATGGCAGATTGGTCAAGAAAGTGAAAGCCCATGGGATACAGGGCAATGTGGCAAACTGGATAAACAGTTGGCTTAGTAACAGGAAGCATAAGGTAATAGTCGATGGCTGCCCTTGCAATTGGAAAGTTGTTTCAAGTAGTGTTCGGACCCTTACTGTTTGTATTATATATTAACAATCTGGAGGTGAACGTGGGGAGTACGATTGAGAAATTTGCAGATGGCACAAAGATTGGCCGAGTGGTGGACAGTGTAGAGGATAGCTACAATCTCCAGAATGATAGAGATGGATTGGTGGAGTGGGTGATAAAGTGGCAGATGGAATTTAACACCGAGAAATATGAGGTTGTGCATTTAGGGAGGTCAAACAGTTATAGGGAGTACACAATAAATGGGAATATACAAAGAGATGAAGTGAAAAACCTTGGTGTACAAGAACGCAGGTCCCGAAAGACAGAAGTTCTAGTAGACAAGGTTATTAAGAAAGCATATGGAAT